>NC_057935.1:692500-710000 GCF_018555375.3 Anguilla rostrata
CCGTGAATTCAAACGTCTGTCAAATGTCCTCCTTCATAAAATAAGAGCCAGGAAAGACTGGGACAAATTAGGGACGGAGGGGGGCGTGCCAGATTTAAGAGAGACGTGTTCCTCTTGATCTTCACGCCCACAGGTACGGCACCTTTTCCAATGCAAGTGTCCTCCTGACGTGAATCCCACTGCCCGTGTGCTCACACAAAAAGCTCAGTTTTACTCGCACCTTACTCATATCTGTTCCCTCTCTGAGTGATGCAGCACACATAACAATGGACCACTGCATGTATGTGGAGGTCTCTCTCTCTCTCTCTCTCTCTCTCTCTCTCTGACACACACTGACACACAAGCACACGCACACACCCACTCACACGCACGCACACTCACACACACCCTGATGTCTTCATTTTCGAGACATTAAAGTAATGGAGCAATAATATTAATTTCACCCAGAATTAAGCAGCCCCTGACTCTTGCCTCCCCCCCCCCCAGGGAGCAGAGGGGTAACCGTGTGCTCGTGTGAGGTGTGAGCTCTTCGGGGGGATTCACACACGGTTAGCTCGCCTGCTGACACTCTCATGCACTCATTAATGCGCGACTGGCACAGACTGAGCACAGTGCTTCTGCAGCTCCTTCAGCTACAGAGACTGCGTTA
This sequence comes from Anguilla rostrata, assembly GCF_018555375.3. Lineage (NCBI taxonomy): Eukaryota > Metazoa > Chordata > Actinopteri > Anguilliformes > Anguillidae > Anguilla > Anguilla rostrata. The sequence continues at coordinate 693,150 of NC_057935.1, forward strand.
CACACTGCTCTGTTACACACTGCGCTGTTACACACCTCAGAGTCACACACTGCTCTGTTACACACTGCGCTGTTACACACCTCAGAGTCACACACTGCTCTGTTACACACCTCAGAGTCACGCACTGCGTCTGTGCCTCCCACCCTTCCTGAACGCAGAGCAGGCTCACGCTCGCCCGTATGAAAGCCGCTCTCTGTGTGAAAGGTCCTTATGTCCCGCGGTGGTATCTCTGCATTGTTATTCTGGGTTTGCTGTTGTGTTTGTGCGCTGGTGCCATCGCGTGCCGTTATGTAAGCATCCAAAGAGTTTCAGAGATCGGGAATTTCATTTGTCTGCGTGCAGTGGGGGGCGGTTTCCATGGTAATTGTAGTACAAGTCAGAGCTGAGGACCGAGGCGAGAGATAATGTAAGTTAGTGCAGTCATGGGGGGGGCACGATGGGGGGGGTTGATTACGTGCACAGATGTTTCCAAATGATCCGTTCATAATAGGTTTCCATCTCGCCAAAATGCAGCATGGGAGGGGGGAGGGGGAGGGGGGGCTCGGTGGGGGTGGAAGCCTCTTTATTTCTGTAGAGAAATGCCTGCATTCACTGTTCAGTTACAAGCGCATTTACCTCCACGTTCAATGTTTCCAGTCTTTCAGTTAGTTTATCCTTTATTGTAGAGAGAGAGAGAGAGAGAGAAAAAGAGAAAGAAAGAAAGAGAGAGAGAGAGAGAGAGACCCATTAGCCCTTTACGCCACCTTCGAGCCCTCTTTCTCTCTCGCACCTGTTCCTGCCTGTAAACAGGAGACCCTGTGCTGCATAATCACAGAAAAATAAATGTGTATTACACGGGGGTCAGGGTTATAGGGGGACACAGGTGGTTCAGGTGGAAATAGAGATGCCAAATAATTATTTAAAAAAAAAAAAAAATTATTATTATTCATGATAATAATAATATTCTGATGATGATATTATGACTCATGATAGTGATAGGGTGAAGATGTACTCATAGTACTGCTTTCCATATGTGGTTAAGTCCACCTGTCATGGAGGGTCTTTTCTGGAGAATCCTCTCCATAATCCTCTGGGGTGTGACTGGATAACGAGGAAATTAGCCAGGTATGGAGCAGCCCAGCATAGCGAGGAGCGCTAGGCCTCTTGTGTGTGGTGGGATGCATTAATACTGCCGTTACCATAAGCAGAGCTGCACCAGTGCTTATGAACATGCACACAGGACATAGCCTGTGTGTTACAGTCGCTATTAAGCTGAGAGGGAAAGCGTCACACGGTGTGCTGCTGATTTCAGCTGATTTCAGCAGGGCCCAGCCCCAGTCTTGCTGCTGATTTCAGCTGATTTCAGCAGGGCCCAGCCCCATCTTACTGCTGATTTCAGCTGATTTCAGCAGGGCCCAGCCCCAGTCTTGCTGCTGATTTCAGCTGATTTCAGCAGGGCCCAGCCCCATCTTGCTGCTGATTTCAGCTGATTTCAGCAGGGCCCAGCCCGTCTTGCTGCTGATTTCAGCTGATTTCAGCAGGGCCCAGCCCATCTTGCTGCTGATTTCAGCTGATTTCAGCAGGGCCCAGCCCATCTTGCTGCTGATTTCAGCTGATTTCAGCAGGGCCCAGCCCCAGTCTTGCTGCTGATTTCAGCTGATTTCAGCAGGGCCCAGCCCGTCTTGCTGCTGATTTCAGCTGATTTCAGCAGGGCCCAGCCCCATCTTGCTGCTAATTTCAGCTGATTTCAGCAGGGCCCAGCCCCATCTTGCTGCTGATTTCAGCTGATTTCAGCAGGGCCCAGCCCGTCTTGCTGCTGATTTCAGCTGATTTCAGCAGGGCCCAGCCCCAGTCTCTCTGACAGCAGAGCCGTTTATCCGCTCACTTCGGCTGCTTCTCGAGCGGTAACAAGGGCGGTCCTCCTGAGGAAAAACAGAGTGTTTGATTAGACAGACCGAGCATCTGTCACTCCGCAGAGCAAGGGTCGTGTACTGGGCAGGTGCTTTGGGCATCTGAAAGCCTTTTTCCTGCGAGTGAGTTTTAAAATAGCCGCTGTAGACTCCCCTGACAGAGTGGGTGTGAAAGCATGGAGCAGCCCCTCCCTCAGATGCACAGGGGCACTGTTCATCCACAGGATGGCTCCGCCCCCAAAACGTACATGCTGTCAAACACACACTACCGCTCTGCCTTGGCTCAAAGACCTGGCACCACAGGAGGGAAACCAGCGCACCTCCGTGGAGTTCAACAAACCCTTTTACTCAGTGTCTTATTTGTATTTTACACTAGATCTGCTGAGGTCCACAATGGATTGTCTCGCTCTTTAGTGATTTCATTCAATTATGACAAGGCCCTCTTAATACAGGCGGTCATCAGTACTTTACAAAGTGCTGGAGAATAGGGAGGCACCTAAGGCTTAATAATCTCTCTCTCTCCCCTCCACTCCTCCTCTCCTCCGGACCACTTTGTGATTAAATCCGATTGTCTGGCTGTTTTATTTCCCCGGTGAGTCTTTAAGGATATTGCAGGCAGAGGCTGCTCGACTAAGTGGCAGAATCTTTCCAAAGCAGCCAACCCTCTAACAGGACCACGTCAAACATCCGCTCAGAAGAACACACACAACTTCAGCAAACTACGAGCTAAAACCCACACACGGTCTCAGAACTCACACAACTTTAACATACTGTGAGAAGCTCTTAAAACTCTTATGCTCCCTCCTTCTGGAAGCATTTATGTTTAGCAGTAATCTTTATCAGAATTAATGACCCATAATAATGTCATCTGTATCAGAACTGAAAATCATAATTGTTTGGAAGTAGCAAATGACTGAGCTGAACTCCCCCAGTTCTGTTCCTGAGCACTGAAATGAGTTTTCACAGCTTGTTTCAGCAGTGAAATGGGCCTCCAGTTTTTTTTCTGGTAAAAATGAATGTAGAGTGGAGACAGGATGCTCAACAGGAAAAACGGCCTTTAAATGTGTTTGTGTGCTCATTAATGACTGATCTGGATGTGTCAGTGTTTCATAAACTTAGACTGATCTTTCCTTTAGCTAGGGTTGCCTGTGAAGTTCAGTGGCAGTATTATTAAGGATGGACACCTAGACTTTCAATCTATCCTACTTTTCTGTTCCTTTTTACTGCTTTAAAATAACTACATAAAAGAAAATAACTACATAACAGGATACATCGGTGTAGCCTCTCATACTGTGATGACTGCATAACACAATAACCGCACATAATGTAATAACCGTGTAATGTAAAGTAAGACTGGACCTAAAACCCCAGAAACCAAGCAAGCGTAGGACAGAGCTCCACAGTGGTGATCCAGTGTCTGTAAACAGCGCACAGCTCCAGTGGTCAGGGTATTCCTGATGAGGCAGATATTGCCCCATGTGTACATAGACACAGCTGACACTTTGATTCTGTATGTATTTTACTGTGATATATTGGATGCTGCAGGTTTTTTTATATCAGAATGAAATTGCCATTTCAGGGCGATGTGATACCGTACCACAAACATTCCTGTGGACACAGACATAGTAATATAGTACATGTTCATTCTAAAATACAAGTCAAACTTAATTTAGTCATTGTTTGCACTGCTTGTGGCAGCAGTAGAATATAAAACATTCCACACAGCCCTACATGATAGTCTTGGTTTACCTTTATCCAGAGAAACGTGTTCAATGTGTTTGTTACTGAAGATACTCAAAGGCACCCTGCTCAGAGGTGTAAAAACCCTGGCTAGGTTTTTACGAAGGTAGCAAGGCCTGTATTATGTATGTCCAAAGGTCACGCTGGTATCGTAGAAGGAACAAACTTTTTATTTACGCAAAAAAAAATCTCGTGCCTGCACCACAATAAAAGGTGGGCTGCCACCCGGCGTCACAGACCAGGAACCCAAAGCCTGGTCATCACATGCAGTACGTTCCCATGTGTTCTGGGTGATAACAGGAAGAGGCCCATGTGCTTGTTGTAGAGAGATCCTGTTGGGATCAGAGAGAGCTCGATTATCAGCAGTCTGCAGGTTAAAAGAAAATGCTCCCAAGTTGGGTTCTGTTGGGGTCCGTTTAAATTCAGGAAATTCAAGAAATTAGCTATCATGCGGTTCATGAATTTAAATATCCCCATAATGTCCTGGGGTGACTATAGAATATCATTTTAATTAATTTCCAAAAATGTACCTTCAACATCTGCATTGAACTGAAATTAATTCTACGTGGGAGTGATTCAGTCAGGTACTTGGGAAACATTCAGAACCTGGTGAATATCGAAATGGAATATATTGAAAATATACTGACAAAATATGTCAAGGTATCAAAAGAATGTGGAAATGCTGCCCAAATACACAAAATATTGTTGCTTTCAGATATTGGAGTGGACGCATTTGTGTATTTTAAATGCATTTCATTGAAATTTTTAATAATATTTTCAAAGAAATACTATATGAATATATTGTGGTTATTACATTTTTGTAACATAAACAAGGAGTAGGGAATATCTGGCTGCAAAAGCAGTGGGGGGTGTGAGGGGCAGGGGGGAGGCAGAGTAGAGGGGTGATTGTGAGCGTGGCGGGGGGGGGCTCGTGGTATGGCACTGTGCAATAGGGTGTCAGGGTAGAATTCCTGTCCCCTCATTAAGTTCTGTGTAAATCCTCTGTGACTCCTGTAGACTCCAGATACACAACACCGCTACAAATTAGTCCTGACCCCGAGGATTACAAACCAAAAATGGGGGGGGGGGTGCTGAGCACACTTTCCTCCATGACACCCCATCAGCTCATCAGCTTAATTACACCAGCGAATGGACAAACACAACAGGCCGCTGTGTGTGTGTGTGTATGAGTGAGAGAGTGTGTGTGTGTGAGAGAGAGAGTGTGTGTGTGTGTGTGAGAGAGAGAGGGCGAGAGAGTGTGTGTGTGTGTGTGTGTGTCAGGACCTCACAGGGAGACAACATTCTGAATGCATAAAAACATAAATGTTACTTGTGATAGTTTTAATGTCCCGTGCAGTACCCTCTCCTGAAATATTTAGAGAAAATAAATGAGGGTTAATGAATTCATGGATTTTCAGGAATTTATAATCAGTAATTTGCATTTCCCAGCATGCTGGTATACTTTGTGCTTGCAAAAGGCTGTGAAATGCATGTGAATTAGGGTCCTAAGTGAACAGCTCAAACGCGGTTTTAAACATTATCTTCCAAACAAAGCAGCATTTTCACAGTCACATATTTAATAACACAGCATCACACGATTAAAACATACACAGTATTCATTTTGTGTGTGCATTAGGCAGAGTGCAGGTTAGAGCTGCTAAACCCTTGCGCTGGTGTCTGATTATGGCGGTTAGTGGTGAAGTCGCATGCCCATGCGCTGGTGTCTGATTATGGCGGTTAGTGGTGAAGTTGCATGCCCATGCGCTGGTGCCTGATTATGGCGGTTAGTGCTGAAGTCGCATGCCCATGCGCTGGTGTCTGATTATGGCGGGATGCAGTGTAGTCGCATCCCTTTCGCTGGTGTCTGATTATGGCGGTTAGTGGTGAAGTCGCATGCCCATGCGCTGGTGTCTGATTATGGCGGGATGCAGTGTAGTCGCATGCCCATGCGCTGGTGTCTGATTATGGCGGTTAGTGGTGAAGTCGCATGCCCATGCGCTGGTGTCTGATTATGGCGGTTAGTGGTGAAGTCGCATGCCCATGCGCTGGTGTCTGATTATGGCGGTTAGTGGTGAAGTTGCATGCCCATGCGCTGGTGTCTGATTATGGCGGTTAGTGGTGAAGTCGCATGCCCATGCGCTGGTGTCTGATTATGGCGGTTAGTGGTGAAGTCGCATGCCCATGCGCTGGTGTCTGATTATGGCGGGATGCAGTGTAGTCGCATGCCTTTCGCTGGTGTCTGATTATGGCGGTTAGTGGTGAAGTCGCATGCCCATGCGCTGGTGTCTGATTATGGCGGTTAGTGGTGAAGTCGCATGCCCATGCGCTGGTGTCTGATTATGGCGGTTAGTGGTGAAGTCGCATGCCCATGCGCTGGTGTCTGATTATGGCGGTTAGTGGTGAAGTCGCATGCCCATGCGCTGGTGTCTGATTATGGTGGTTAGTGGTGAAGTCGCATGCCCATGCGCTGGTGTCTGATTATGGCGGTTAGTGGTGAAGTCGCATGCCCATGCGCTGGTGTCTGATTATGGCGGTTAGTGGTGAAGTCGCATGCCATGCGCTGGTGTCTGATTATGGCGGTTAGTGGTGAAGTCGCATGCCCATGCGCTGGTGTCTGATTATGGCGGTTAGTGGTGAAGTCGCATGCCCATGCGCTGGTGTCTGATTATGGCGGTTAGTGGTGAAGTCGCATGCCCATGCGCTGGTGTCTGATTATGGTGGGATGTAGTGTAGTCGCATGCCCATGCGCTGGTGTCTGATTATGGCGGGATGTAGTGTAGTCGCATGCCCATGCGCTGGTGTCTGATTATGGCGGGATGCAGTGTAGTCGCATGCCCATGCGCTGGTGTCTGATTATGGCGGGATGCAGTGTAGTCGCATGCTAAGTTTGTTCTGCGTGCAGAGAGCTCTGCTGCCGGGGCCAGAACTAATTGCCTGAGCGAGTCGCACGCTGTGAAATGGAGGAGGTGGAAGGCCCGACTGAAATGCGATATCCCTGCAGTTAATCACCCGGTCGGTGAGGGGTTATCGATCTGGGAAACTTAAAGCTGAGCAACAATGAAAGCAGACCCACCGGGGAGAGAGCAGCGTTGGATCAGGAGAGAGCAGCGTTGGATCAGGGCCGACAGACTCCATCACTATCAATACAGAAAAGCCACACATTCAAATATTTGCATTCTTCTTTTTTTAAATAGAGAATTGTTCAGTTCCTGCAATCAATATGTGCACTGCCTCTCTATAAACTTGCTGAGATTTTGTGTGTGTTTGAGAAATAATTTTTAAAATCTGAACCATAACCAGATGATGCATGTGCAGTGTTAGTGATTGGCCCCCTATAGCACAAGCCAATGAGACGAGCAAAAAGGCTTTTGTGAGTTCCTGCAGAAAGATCTATCCACCGAAAGAGCAGCCATGTGAGCTGAAATGCCGGTGGAATCAGAACTTCAAAGGCCAGAGAGAAGCACCATGTGACCGGCAGAGGAGGCAGCGCTCGCACCTCACACCGCTGACATGTTCCACACACTTTTAAAATTAATCCGGGGGAAGGAAATGCTGGCATCAGAGGGGAGGAGGGGCTTTTCTGCACAATCCTACACCTGTATGAGCCCAGGCCGTGTGATATCCATGAAATTATGACAACGATCACTGTCATACTAAGTCTTATAAAAAGTGTAAGTGATCTCAGCTACACTGAGAATAAAACAAGATTAGGCTTCCGGTGGATCATTTGGTTGAAACATATAATATAATACACAGAACAATAATAATAATAATAATATGTTTAATGTATTAGGTACTGTACTGTGTGGGTGTACCGATTTAACCGTCTGTGTGTGAGGTTTTAAAGCGGGAAGGGGGCGGAGTGTGGGGATGTGTGAGGTTTTAAAGTGGGGTGAGTAGGCATTTTTAAAGTGGGGGATATGGGAGTGTGTGGGAGGTTTAAAGGGGGGGGGTGGTGTGTGTGTGAGGTTTTAAGCGGGGTGGTATGGGAGTGTGTGGGAGGTTTAAAAGGGGGTGTGGGTGTGTGTGAGGTTTTAAAGTGGGGGGCATGTGGGGGTGTGTGAGAGGTTTAAAAGCGGGGTGAGGAGGGTGTGGGTGTATGTGTGAGGTTTTAAAGTGGGGGGGCATGTGGGGGTGTGTGGGAGGTTTAAAGCGGGGGAGGGGGCATGTGGGGGTGTGTGAGGTTTTAAAGTGGGGGGGGGGTGTGGGAGGTTTAAAAGTGGGGGAGGGGATTTGGGTGTGTGTGTGAGGTTTTAAAGTGGGGGGGGGGCATGTGGGGGTGTGGGAGGTTGTAGTAGTAAGGCTTGTTTTGCTTACTGTGAGAGACAGGGATGCAGAACCCGTTGAGCTGAGACTTTTTTTCTCCTGATTAACCTGCTGGCCAATCTGAGTCAGGATCATCAATCAGCAGCTAATTAATTAATTAATTAATTTCTGCTTCGCACACTTCATGTGAAATCATTTTATTTGTCAGAAAGGGGCTGTTTCAGATTAAAATCATCGCGATCATAATGAGGAGATTGATTTTTAGTTTAAGCAGCTGTATTTTCATTAGGACAGAAGTGATTGCACGTGAAGTGCGCCGAGCCATTACCATCACGCCGGAGCCAATCAGGCGAAAGGAGGGCGGCGCTGAGGGTGATCCTTATTCATGCTGGCGCTCTTTAATCAGGCTAAACAAACACAAACAGGGTCAGGGAGCTTACCAAAGAGCCAAACTTCTCTGTCCCCTCAGAGGGCCTAAAGATGCCAGACTGGGACACGACTCTAGCCGCTCATATTTATAGCGCCTTTCCTCACAGACACAGGGCTTTACAGCGATGAGGGGGAAACGCGCCTCAACCACCACCCGTGTGTAGCCCTCCCACCCCCCACCCCCTCGTGCAACCAATTATATTTGTGCAGTTGCTCGGAGGGGGGGGGCTACACATTGGTGGTGTGCACCCATGACTGCTATTTTGCACCAGAACACTCTCCACACATCAGCTGAGGCGGAGAAGGAGAGAATGATTGTATCCAATTAATTCGTACAGCATGCATAGAGCGTTCATACAGCATGCATAGAGCATTCATACAGCATTCATAGAGCGTTCATACAGCATCCATAGAGCGTTCATACAGCATGCATAGAGCATTCATGCAGCATTCATACAGCATTCATAGAGCATTCGTACAGCATTCATAGAGCATTCATACAGCATTCATAGAGCATTCGTACAGCATTCATGCAGCATTTCCATGTGAAGTGCAGTGACGACCCCACGCTGTTAGCCCTGAGGAAAGCCGCAGAAATATCCTCGCAGAAGCGTCATGGGGAAATTGTGTGATTAATTGCATGGCTAACGGGAGAAAAGCACAGTGCCTCGTTTGGAGGATTCTGTGGGCTGATAAATGCAAAGTTCAGCTGCGGGTCTCGTAATAAATGCTCGTTTCGCTCCTTACACACCGCTAATAAGGCTGGCGGTGAAGGTCGTGCCCTTTTCACGTCTCCGGGTTCCTCAGACGGTAAATACTGTTGTGCGTCAGCCTGAATCAGAGTGCGATCCGCTCGGAGGCTTCAGGGGACCTTCCACTGCCAGGCCTTTTAAACGTGCTCTTACATAGACTCACACACACAGGAACGTGTGCCGCACATCAACACCTCCAGCTGGATGAACAGGCCGTTTCTATAACCGGTAGACCAGGTGAAGTTTGCACATGGTGAAGCTTGCGGTTCTTTTGAAGGATAGCATCGTATGTATTTTGATCCAGGAATCAAAGGCAGGCACCAGCTATCCAGCCACCACACCCCCTGCTGCCTCTCCTGAACCCTGACCTTTCCCAGAATTCTTTGCGAAGGCTATGCTAGTGACTTCAGCCGCGTGCCTTTTGTTCGTTGTCGTCATGGCGATGAAGCTGGCTACACCGCTCTGCACATGCTGTCTGTGCGCTATGCTAGCAAATTAGATGGTTAGTTACCCTGCTGACCTCCAAGTCGAGTCACCAGTAAGTTACTTAACCTGCTTAGCATGCTCTTGCATGAGCACTGTATACATAATGTATTCTACAGTTATACAAAATGACTGCCTTACACTTACCCACAGTATCTCAGTTTCAATCTTGGCATGCCTTAGTACCTTCTGTGTATGTGTTTCACACCTTCTGATAATCATTACTTAAGTTTGCAGAAATTAGCATTATTGAACAGAACTGATAGCAAGCAGGAACTGAAGTGCTGTGTACACTGTTGGAAGTGGTGAGGACGCGGTGATACCTGTTATTTTCTCTGGAAATGAGTGGATCTCTCACCCTGGATGATGGGGAATTGGGAGACAACGTGCAGTAGGACATTATAGGATTGAGCTCTGTTCCAGCTTGTAGCTGTAATTGAAAGTCTATAAATGATTGCAGCAGCTCTCGTAAGGGCTGCTGGCAGGGTGGTATTTGTTGCCATTTGGAGTGCTTTTCAAAAGGTTTGCCTCGGTGGAAAATGAGTGTTTGACAATATTAACGCACCTTCCAACTGATTCATTGCTTTAGGGCACTTCAAATGATTTTCTGCTGCACCATCTGCAAGCATGCTGACATCTACACAGACGCACACTTACACGCATGCACACACACACACACAAATGTGCACTTACACACGTACTCATACACACATACACACGTATGCCATGTGTATGCGAGCATGTGTGTGTGCATTCGTGCATGTGTGTGTGTGTGTGTGTGTAATATAAGCACAGCCAAACACTTCCAGTCCAGAGGGTGTGTGTTAAGGATGAGGTAATCTTCTGTTCCCTGTGGTTTGAAATGGAAATTATGTTTATCAGACATTAAATGCACAACATTTTCCTTCTGTGTAAAATGATCTTTAACCTCTTCCAGGAAGTATGAGAATGAGCAAGAAACTTAAAAGACGGAGGAGGAGGATGAGGAGGATGAAGGCTATGGAGGGAAAGAGGCAATCAGCAGAGAAACTCAGAATACCCTGCAACATAAGGAGCGAGTATAGTATTATAATGAGTAGAGTATAAGTGAATATGGTATTATAATGAGTAGAGTATGAGTGAGTATAGTATTATAATGAGTAGAGTATGAGTGAGTATGGTATCATAATGAGTAGAGTATGAGTGAGTATAGTATTATAATGAGTAGAGTATGAGTGAGTATAGTATTATATGAGTAGAGTGTGAGTGAGTATGTATATATGAGTATGAGTGAGTATAGTATTATAATGAGTAGAGTATGAGTGAGTATAGTATTATAATGAGTAGCGTGTGAGTGAGTATTATAATGAGTAGAGTATGAGTGAGTATAGTATTATAATGAGTAGAGTATGAGTGAGTATTATAATGAGTAGAGTATGAGTGAGTATTATAATGAGTAGAGTATGAGTGAGTATAGTATTATGAGTAGAGTGTGAGTGAGTATTATAATGAGTAGAGTATGAGTGAGTATAGTATTATAATGAGTAGAGTATGAGTGAGTATAGTATTATAATGAGTAGCGTGTGAGTGAGTATTATAATGAGTAGAGTATGAGTGAGTATAGTATTATAATGAGTAGAGTGTGAGTGAGTATTATAATGAGTAGAGTATGAGTGAGTATAGTATTATAAAGAGTAGAGTATGAGTGAGTATAGTAATGAGTAGAGTATGAGTGAGTATAGTATTATAAAGAGTAGAGTATGAGTGAGTATTATAATGAGTAGAGTATGAGTGAGTATAGTAATGAGTAGAGTATGAGTGAGTATAGTATTATAAAGAGTAGAGTATGAGTGAGTATTATAATGAGTAGAGTATGAGTGAGTATAGTATTATAAAGAGTAGAGTATGAGTGAGTATTATAATGAGTAGAGTATGAGTGAGTATAGTATTATAAAGAGTAGAGTATGAGTGAGTATTATAATGAGTAGAGTATGAGTGAGTATAGTAATGAGTAGAGTATGAGTGAGTATAGTATTATAAAGAGTAGAGTATGAGTGAGTATTATAATGAGTAGAGTATGAGTGAGTATAGTAATGAGTAGAGTATGAGTGAGTATAGTATTATAAAGAGTAGAGTATGAGTGAGTATAGTATTATAAAGAGTAGAGTATGAGTGAGTATTATAATGAGTAGAGTATAAGTGAGTATGGTATTATAATGAGTAGAGTATGAGTGAGTATTATAATGAGTAGAGTATGAGTGAGTATAGTATTATAATGAGTAGAGTATAAGCGAGTATGGTATTATAATGAGTAGAGTATGAGTGAGTATTATAATGAGTAGAGTATGAGTGAGGTTAGTATTATAATGAGTAGAGTATAAGTGAGTATGGTATTATAATGAGTAGAGTATGAGTGAGTATTATAACGAGTAGAGTATGAGTATAGTATTATAATGAGTAGAGTATGAGTGAGTATAGTATTATAAAGAGTAGAGTATGAGTGAGTATTATAATGAGTAGAGTATGAGTGAGTATTATAATGAGTAGAGTATGAGTGAGTATAGTATTATAATGAGTAGAGTATAAGTGAGTATGGTATTATAATGAGTAGAGTATGAGTGAGTATTATAATCAGTAGAGTATGAGTGAGTATTATAATGAGTAGAGTATGAGTATAGTATTATAAAGAGTAGAGTATGAGTGAGTATAGTATTATAAAGAGTAGAGTATGAGTGAGTATTATAATGAGTAGAGTATGAGTATAGTATTATAAAGAGTAGAGTATGAGTGAGTATGGGGGGACATGAAGGCTGGCTGCTGTTTAATAATCCGGCCAGGAGCACAGCAGATTAATCAGATGCCTGCCTTTAAATGTGACTGCAAAATAAACTGCAGTATGACTCAGACTACTGATCAGAGTTCTTACATTTTCACCCCTGAGTTCACATAAACCATCCTTAACTTCAGATGTGGATTTGTCTCATACCGAAATACAAAATGGCCACCTCAGCTGACATATAAATCACTTTTACCTGTATCACCGTCATACTGATCCCCTGCCCAGCGATTATGTCCAATAATCCACAATATAATGACTGTGTTTCATGGATTAAATTTATATTTTCCAGATGTCTAAGGTGCTTTAGGGTGGAGCAGTACTTCACCTCCACCCCCACCAATGCATAGCTGTGGCACCTGAGCCCTGGGTGATTTCTTTGTCAGAAAGTTCACCTCAAGCCAGCAGGTTTCTTCCAAACAAACATTAATGCTGAGACTCCTGTCTTGTTGTCTGTTTTGTGTCAAAGTGAAAGGGGCTGTTTTTCGGGTTCGCGGTAAATTGACTACAGCATTTTAATGGACCAGCCGCCACCACAGTGTCCTGCTTGATTGAAATGTCTTTTCATTGCAGTAAAATCCAATTAGGACCAAGGAAGTGATGGTCATCTCAGATTTATTTTTCCTTGTTATTTCGACCAGCGTATGTACTAGCTCCAGGGAGTGTTATTGCCTTTATGAAAAACAAAACACTTCAAAAAGAGAAAATCAAAGGACAGTTATGTGTATTGAATTTCATATCCTACAAAAATACAGATAAGCAGCAGGACCTGCAGTAAATTGGGGGAATATATAAAAAATATTGAATATAATTTCTTATTACCTTTTTAAAAAAAATATTTATAAGTAAAACACACTTTATGTGCAAAAGATAATGTTTTTGGCCGTTATTGTTATTGTTTGTTATTCCTTATCTCGACCGCTGCAGAACTCTGACTCTGTGTAACAAACAAATGCTTTCACTGGTCACATAAACATAAAGAATAAAGGCACACTGAACAAAACAGCTTGTTATGACTGTTATCAAGCTTCCCTGACGCAAACCATCCATCCCAGCATGCACCAGTGGTGTGATGCAAACCACAGAGTGAAATAAAAAAAATGCATGTTTCCATCTGCTGAACAGAGATTGTCCAATACAATGAGGTAATTCCACTGCAGAGCTATCTGATTTTTCTGTCTCTTTAAAGGTAAGCTGATCAGGTTCATCTTTCCTCAGCACAGTCGCTGCAGAGAGACGTGCATTTTTCACTCATGAAAACCCAGGAAATAGAGCTGCTCCTTCCGTCAGATAAATTGGCTGAATTTCACATTTATCAGAAATGCCAAACCCCCTCCCCCCACCTGCCCACCTGCCCCCCACCTGCTGGTGTAAGAGAAACAGAAACATCAGAGACTGCGTTTCAGGTCTCATCAGAGACTGCGTTTCACGTCTCATCAGAAAGCGCGCATTGCCGTGGCACCTGAGCCCTAACCCCGCCCTCCGGCCCGTTCCTGTGCGACTGCGTCTCTGCTCGTTAGCCGCTGGCTGCAGCGCTTTCCTGTGCGACTGCGTCTCTGCTCGTTAGCCGCAGCTGGCTCTGTGCGACGCGCTCTGTCGTGCGCAGGCTGCACGCTCCTGTGCGACTGCGTCTCGCCGTACCGCTGGCTGAGCGCTTCCTGGCGACTGCGTCTCTGTCGTTACGCTGCTGCGCGTCCGCGGACACGCGTGGAGCGTACCACGCTTTAACGTCCCGCACACGCGCGTCGAATCCCACGTAAACACTGCCCCCAGGGACCGGGGCTAACCGCTTCCAGTGAGAGGTGTTTGGAGCTGCAGGTAAGCATGTCAGTGGAAGGATAGTTTCAGCTCAGTAACTGATTTCAGTATTATCCATCCCACAATGCACCTCTGCTTACCTTCAGTATATTCAAGAACTCATGCAATCAAAACAATTTGTTATATTTCATTAATATTATGTTATATATGAAGAACCAAACAAAATAAATACTGTAACATTATTATAGTATTAAGCATTTAATTCATTCAAATTTATTCTGAGGTTTTGAATTGAGTTTGTTATTCATAAAACAGAAAAGTGTTCATGCTGCGGACTGCTGGGAGATTTGGCGCTGGCCATTGATGATCATGTTTCTGACATCATTAGTGAGGTGATTTGCATAATCATATAAAATGTAAATCTGAAGCAGTGGAAAACACGGCCATTTTACTAAATATGTTAATGTGGCTGTTTGTGGCTTCAACAGAACTGACAGTGACACTACAGGATCAGGGCCCGTTGCTGAAGAGACTATGTGGGCATGTGAGAAATTAAGATGGACGAAGAAGGGAAATGTTTCTGCCGGGAAGAACACGTCGTTGCTGAGCTGGACATAATAGCTAAATTAGCCTCTGGTGATATGCTAATTGGCCAAATAACATCGCCACACTTCAGAAAGATGATGTAGCATGATATGGATGATTTGGTATGACTCTGTTGTCAGAGGTTCATTAGGCTCACAACTGATAGCAGACATTAAGACAATATAACCGCTCTGTGGCCTGGCTGGGAAGCCACAGTGAGCATGTTTACATTTTCCCTCTGAATAAACTTCCCGTTCAGTCACTGAATTTAACTCTCAATTCCTTGATTGCTGTTATGATTTTTCAACCCATCATTTGTGCTTTGGTCTCGCCGGTTTTGTTGATTTTCTGGAATGAGGAACGTTGTGCGTCTGTTTCAGTGATGATAAGGATGCAATACTAAATATCCGTTAATTAATCTGAGATCATTTGAAATGCAAGTGATTCAGTCGGGTGCTACTTTCAAAATTTCCATGCAAGGAAATGGGGAAATAATTACTCCAAAGAAACACAGTTCTCTTTTATGAAAAAAAACTCCAGAATAAATAGGAGTAGCTAAATCGCAGCAGTTAAATGGTATGCATATGCACATGTTTACATGTGTTCAGGAAACAGCAATGGTTAAGTAATTAATGAAATACAGTTTTGTTTTTTTGTTTTTTATGGTAGCCAGCAGGGCTTTGCTCAGTTCAGGAATTTAATTTCTATTCATGTTCGTGTGGAGTCCAGCTGTGGTAGTAGATCTACTATAATATACACTACAAGTATGTGGACTCCGCACACCCAGCATCTCATCCAGAATTATGGGCATTAATATGGAGCTGGTCCATTCTTTGGCTGCTGTAACAACCTCCACTCTTCTGGGAAGGCTTTATACTAGATGTTAGAGAATTCCTGCAGGGATTTGCTTCCATTCAGCCAGACCTTTGTTTTGAGTCTGTGATGTCAGTGTTTTGGTATCTATGATACCTCTGTCTTTACCATATCTACACGCGTGTGCCTTTTAGAATACCTTTTAGTGTCTCATTGACAGTTCAGTAATCTCTGAACAGCATGATAACAGTAGTAATTTGTTCCTTATTATTATTACGTCATGCTTCGCATGCAGCCAGAGAGGCCTTGGCATCAGGAAGATGGCTGCAGGTCACTGTGTGTTTATCTGTGACTCATTATGAATGGCACCATCTCTGATTGGGCCCCTCAGCTTAAGGCTCTGTGAGCTAAAAAAAAAAAAAAGCAGCATTATAGGAATCTGTTTTCAGTTCAGAGTCCACCACAGCCAAAGGATCTCCAAACCTTGTCGGGTGAAACTGAAGGTAGATTTGCTAAATGAATGTGGTGGTGGTCATGGCAACCTAATTTAAAGAAGGCTGCAGTTGGCTGACGAGCGGTCAGGGAGGGTGTGGCCTGCGATGATGCCCGTCTCTGGGGCCGTGCGAGAACCTGCCTGTCTCTCCCATCTTCTCCTCTCTTCATTTCATTCTTCTTCAGTTCATCTTCTATCATTCCATCTATAATTGGATTCCCCACCACTAGCCCCAGATTTACATATGACTGACATTGTTATTCTGAACACATGTATGACATTGTGAAGTTTTCTGTTGCTACATACTCATATTAGGACGTTTAGGGAAAATAAGTTTCTTTTTATTTTTATGAAGCACTTTATAACACCTCTGCTGGTCAGAATTAATTAATAGGCCTTAGCTGGCATAGACTCACAGAGTCGCAGACGAACAGACTCACACAGAATCAGACTCACAGACTCACAGAGTCCCAGAATCACAGACTCACCCGACAGACTGGTAGACAGACAGACTGGTAGACAGGCAGACTGGTAGACTGGCAGACAGGCAGAATGGCAGACAGGTAGACAGGCAGACTAGCAGACTGGCAGACAGGTAGACAGGCAGACTGGCAGACGGGTAGACAGGCAGACTGGTAGACGGGCAGACTGGCAGACTGGCAGACTGGCAGACAGGTAGACAGGCAGACTGGCAGACAGGTAGACTGGCAGACGGGTAGACTGGCAGACAGGTAGACTGGCAGACTGGCAGACAGGCAGACTGGCAGACGGGCAGACTGGCAGACGGGTAGACTGGCAGACAGGTAGACAGGCAGACTGGTAGACGGG
>NC_057935.1:712500-722500 GCF_018555375.3 Anguilla rostrata
GATCCAAACAACATTCAACTGAGACCATTTGTGTGTGATCGCCAAAAAATATTAGCGCTGCTTTCAACACGCCATAAATTTAGAAAATTAAAAAATTCTGAAATCCATGAATTGGACCGTGAGGCCAGTGATGGATTGGGCCCATTGTAGTGTAGAAATCACTAAACATTACAACAGAAATCTGACTACCCTGCAGACCGAGATGGGAGGGAGTCACACAGACAGCTGGGGTACTCTGGCCGTCGGGCGATTACATTATTTCACCTGGCTCTGACTCGGGAAACGCTGTGATTGGACGGCTGCCTGTGCACCTGTTCACCTGTCCTGCCTGCTGGGTGTTGGGTTCCTTTATGAAGGCTCTGCTTTGCTTTTAACCCACCTGTCCTGCTCAGATATTCACACCTCATTCATATACGCGTCGTTTATGAATAATTTATCTGCATTTATTTACAAATCACTCTCTTCCCCTCATCCACATTAGAGCAGAGAAAGATCGTTATTACCACATTTAGTTAGAATACATGAATGCTTAATCTATAGTGCTCATTAAATTTAGATAGAAGCATTAGACAAATAAAAATGCTGTTAGCACTGCAGATGCATTTAGTTCTACAGGGATAGAGAAAGTCATCTCAGTGATTAAGATGTGACAGACACACACATACACACACACCTCACACACAGACACACAAACACACACACACTTTTACAAACACACGCACACACACACACGTTTACAAACACGCACACACTCACATACTCTCACACACACACATGCACACACACACTCTCTCACACACACACATGCACACATGCACACACACGCACACACACAGACCCTCTCACACACACACACACACACACATGCACACACACCCTCTCACGCACACACACGCACACGCACACACACACACACACACGCACACACACACACGCACACACACCCTCTCACACACACACACACACACGCACACATCACACACACACACACACACAAACCTTCCACACATGCACACACACCCTCTGCACGCACACACACCACATGCTCTCACGCACACACACACACACACAGACCTCTCACACAGGCACTACAGACGCACCACACACACACACACACACACACAGACCCTCTCACACACACACACACGCACACACACAGACCCTGTCATTAGCAGGATTCTCTGTGACTGAAGCAGGTCCTCAGACTCAGGCCGCAGGTGATTATTCATGTTTTTCTCTGGCTGTTTTAATGGAGTGACTGATGTGCTCTATGTTAGGAGAGGACACACGACGTGGCAGAGAGCAGGTTTTCATTTGGCTGTAAATTGGATATTGGGGTCGGAGCGGGATGATGAATGTGCAGGGGAGAATCTGGCACCTGGCAGCGGACTTTAAGCACAGCGATCCACAGGGAAACGCTAGGAAACGCTCACAGTCAGGAAGTACCAGGAAGACTTCTCACCCCAAGATCATTCCTTACTCTTCCGAGACCATTCCTTACACTACTAAGACCATTCCTCACACTTCTGACAGAATCTGCCAATAACTGGTCATGTGGCACTGCACACCCCGCCCATACCTCATCATGTGACACTGCTCGCCCCACCCATAACTGGTCATGTGACACCGCATGCCCCGCCCATACCTGGACATGTGACACGCCTCCCATGCTGAGG
The DNA here is from genome assembly GCF_018555375.3 of Anguilla rostrata. Taxonomy (NCBI): domain Eukaryota; kingdom Metazoa; phylum Chordata; class Actinopteri; order Anguilliformes; family Anguillidae; genus Anguilla; species Anguilla rostrata. The sequence goes on from NC_057935.1 coordinate 714,177, forward strand.
GGCACACCCACATTCCAAACTCCCCGTTTCCTTTTCTCTCCTTTTTAGTTCTAAATAAATCTCCCCAGTAAGCTGCCGTATCGATCCTGTGATTGGAGGAATCCGATTGTAACTGTGAGCTGCAGACTGTGTCAGACTGATAATGAATCTATAGACTAATTAATGCCGTTTCTGATGGGTATGATGGGTGCTCTTTTTGTAGATTAAATAGATCTCCTCATGCAGATGGCCTTGTGCATGAAGGAGAATTCTACAGTTATAAAGCTTCAGTGTGATATCATCTGCACAACTTCTGTCAAAGACCTTCTGTCCTTCAGACAAAATCAGCGGCTTGGCAGCCGCTGGTGCTTGCAAAAACACCTCGTCTAAGAAATGAAAAGTCTGACAAAATGTAACAAATTTTATACCCCAATAACAAAGCCTTCAGCTGTTAAGCTGCACAAATAAAAGAAAACATCTGAGTTCTGTAAATGTGTTTTAAGGCAAAAACCTAACAGCGAGGGCAACCATGCATATAATTTTACAAATGTCCCTTTCACTATTTTAATATGCTCTTTTTGGGCAGGTTTGCCTAATCGCATTACAGGAGCAATAACAGCTAATTTTCACAGGGGAGTTTAAATTAAACAAAGCAAGTTTTTTTTTTTTTAAAGAAAAAAAAGAAAAATACCGGCAACCAATGAGCCATCGTGTTTTAAATGATTTAAATGAAAGATGATTAAATAAAAGGAAATTTACCCTGCCTACATATGAATCCACACGTGGAATAGCTCTCTATGTGGCAGAATGTTAATATTTTTCATATTCGTCACCTAATATTCAGTTGTAAGAATAATATTAAGATATAACTTGTTTGCTGTAATTTCAAAATAAATGAATCCAGTTCTCATATTTGGAATAGGCTTTGTATTCCGTAAGGGAATGTTCCCATAGCATATGGAAATCTGCTGTGATGTTTCCTTCCATTTCATAAAAGGAATTTCCACTCGTTCAATAATTTATATTTGCTTCCAGAAATACAGATAATTGTGAGAACGGGGTGGTCAGCGCTTCCAGTGCATTAGCATGCAGTGCATTAGCATTAGGGCTAACTTACAGTGGCAGGTTTAGAAAGAACATTGTCTGCTTTTATTTTCTATCGACCCCCTTCAGTGAATACACACAGGTGAATATGCGTGTGATTTGGTTACTAAAGCTACACGTCAATGTCAATGCCAAGCGTAATGTTCAGAGTTGGACAACTCCAAGCTTGTTTTTTTTTTTTTTCAATTTTATGATCTGATAACTGAACTACCAGTGTTCGTGCTAATCTGCAATTCCTCTGTCAGAAATTTTTAGACCTGTTAAGTCACGGAGACAAAGAGACAAAACATATTTGATCTATGTAGCTAGTCAATACGTTGTGACTTGAGCACAGTAATGACTTAAATCGTATAGACTATGGTGCAGTAAAATGGTTATAGCCTACAATTTTCCGTATGTGCATCAATCTTTTTGGCAGTGTCTATTTTTAGCTTTAAATGGGGTTGAATCAATCTCTACAGTCAAATTACATCCATTGCACACTGCAGCACAAAACCTGTTATTCTGAGCATGGTTACCTGTTTCGGGGGAGGTAGTTTCTAATACTGAGGTGTGCCTTAACCTGGGCACTTCCGTCACTCCCTGTTTGAACTCTAATTGAAGGTGTGTTTTGCTGTTTGCTGCACTTAGTTTGGAAACTGTTGTGAACAATTTTCTCTCTACGATCTTGCAACAAGCAATGGTAGATTGAATGCATCAGAGGTGGGAAGAGTGCGAAATTTGAGCAGATATGCAGGTTGGGAAAGATGACGTCCTGGTCATTAACTTGCTCTGGTCCCAAACCGATTCAGAGAAGCAAAAAAATCTACAGAAGATAAGAGTCCTCTTCTCTGGGTTACTTATAAAGCATCCTGCTCTCTGTACATGCAGAGGAGGAGTTTCCATCATCCATAATTCCTCTCTTCAAAACAAAGTATAAACGTGAGGCACTAGTCATGGATCTCACTGATGTCTGATTTTTGTCCCTTTGAAATGTGTGCATTTAACAGATGAAAGAAAAGCAAAAACATTCTCTGAGTCACAAGGTTGCAGTCAGTTATTAAATTTCTTCATGTTGATTACAGCGATTTCACATGTTTAGTCGTCTATAAAAGGAGCCCTCTTTCCGCACTGAATGCTCGTAAACGTTAAGCGTTTTTACGGCATGGTTTGTGGGCTGCTGTCTGATAGCTGGATGGTGACTCTGATAAATCTCACATTATCGGCTCGCCGTTATCATAAAATCTGCCCTGCGGCCCGTCTCACGCACCCCTCGCCCCTGAGAAGCCGCTAGCGTTCGGCGGTTTGCGTGGGCTGAGACGAAAGGCATAAGCAAACGATCCCGTCAGCTCAGAGTGTGAAGCACAGGGGTCATTTCTAAAGAGCGTTTAGGCCTGTTTAATCTACTCTGTCACAAATGCGCTTTTACACGTCAACATGTAATTTAAGACTTAAAGAGGTTTGCATCAATAAATGTCCCATAAAAATCCAGCATGAATACTGTTTATGAAAAATTGTGTGACTGAAGATATTGGAAATCGCGTTGAGGATTTTGGGGTCTCCCATGCTTTTCCGATTCTTTTATTAACGTGGAGTGGGAACGCTCACAGTGGAGTGGGAACGCTCGGAGTGGAGTGGGAACGCTCACAGTGGAGTGGGGGGGGGGGGGGGGAGTTACTCCCCTGTACGCAGCAGTGCGGGTTCCGGTTGCTTCTGCAGCGGCTTCGTTCTCTAGCGTAAGAAAAGACGCAGATTCTGATTAGTGAGGAAAAAAAGAACAGCAGCGAGGGGAATTTTCCCGCTGCGTGCGTAAAACGTTCCGGGTCCCTCACTGGCCTGAGCCTCCACAGATGCATCAGTCAGGAGTCACGGCCAAAAGCGTTTGAGCACAAATCCTGAAGTCTCTCTCTATAAAAGTGTTCTGTAGTGATGACATGATAAAGGTTGTAATAATGAAATGTGAAAATATGCATTTATAGAACATTTCCATTGAAAAGTAAAAGTAGGCGAGAGTGAGATTGCATGAATTTGACTGTCAGCCTTAGGGTCCCTTGTGATGTAATGATATTACATTTACTACCTTTTAGCATCACTTGACAAGCAGCCAATTTGTGAAAACAAATTAGCATTTTAGCATTTTTTTCCAGGAAGATTTTGCTCTCCACACAACCCCAAGGAATACTCCTTTTGAATTTACAGGAACAAAATGAGCAGTCTGGTACAGGGAGATTTGATTTTCTCTGATTAAATTTCATTTGTGCCTCACTGTTTTTTAGGAGAGCGCTAGCAGGATAGCGGCTACACACTGCAGTAACAGTGACGCCTCTGCAGGGGACAGGACGTCAGCCAGGGGAGGTGTCTCCTGAACCATATGGAGGATCTTATCTGGCAACCCAACAGGTAATCTGCTCCTGATCTGGCAACCCAGCAGGTAGCCCGCTCCTGATCTGGCAACCCAGCAGGTAAGAACGCTTGCTGTGCCAGGAGACGGTGCAGTGGCACTATGCCAGAGAAAGGGGGGACATCCCACACCTGCGCCACCAATCAATTCTGGGTTGCCATGGGATACTGCGGGGTCGGGCCGTGACAGAGTGGGACACATGGGATAGCATGAACTTTGACCTTTGACATTTCAGATGAAATGATAACAAAACCGTACAAACCTGGTTCTGAACTGAACTGAAAAATGAATGTAATGAACTGTGGGTTCGCCTTGCAGTAGCACCTATTTCCACAAGGTACCTAGACGTTACGTCTCAAACTTTCCAACCCAACTTCAAATGAAAACAAGCTCTTGCTAGCCAATGTAAAATAAAATAAGCAATTATACTACTGCTACTCATGTAGCCAGAACTTTTTTTTTCTGACCATTTAATATGGAATCCCTGTATCATGATGTAGTTTCATGGCACACATAGCAAGCGTGACTCCAAGCTTCACTCTGAAGAACTAGCATCAGGCATGAGTTCCATCCATATTTCAATATTTCAAGCAGATTCCATATTTTAAAGAAATGGTCATGAACAACTGCTAATCACTCTTTCAGCTTGCAAACGGGGACCAATAAAATCCAAATACAGACCCACCAGACTCGATCCATACCTGCATTGTTTCAAACTGTGCGTCTGGGTCGGCTGCAATCCATAAAGATGGAATGGATTTTCCATTTACCTTACCCTACTCAACACCGCAAACAATAAACCCTGAAAACAACCTCAGAAATGATGTACTAGTATTTAATACCAATCAATAGTGTGCATCCTTTCAGTGCTTCATTGTTGGGTAAAACGTTTTTTTTAAAATGGTTCTTGGATATCACGCTTTGGTTTGTTTCCGTGATGCTTATTTTGTTTGTGTTTTGCAGCCCTAGCATGGTGTGTTTATGAGTCTAAGTGGGATCACATGTTCCCTATCAGAATAGCAGTCAGGCTGAGTGTCTGTACCACACAGTCACGGAAAAATTAGTGATTTCAGGACTCAAAGTTTAGTCAGATGAGTGTGGGCTGAAATAGAGGCTGAATAGATGGCTGAAGACCAGCCATCTATTCAGTGTTTCTGAGGGCGAGCCTGGAGCCCTCCTTCAGCACCTTGCCCTCCTCCAGCACCTTGCCCTCCTCCAGCGCCTTGCCCTCCTCCAGCGCCTTGCCCTCCTCCAGCACCTTGCCCTCCTCCAGCACCTTGCCCTCCTCCAGCACCTTGCCCTCCTCCAGCGCCTTGCCCTCCTCCGGCACCTTGCCCTCCTCCGGCACCTTGCCCTCCTCCAGCACCTTGCCCTCCGCCAGTACTTTGACTTTTCTGTGCAAAGACAGTTCCAGTACATCAGTTTTTTTTTTGTTTTTTTTTTGTTGAAAGATTCAAAAATGTTTATATACATGATGCATTCACAGAGATTTGCCAGTTTGAATCATAAATGTTTTTCTATTTTAGTTTAGAGGATGAATAATTCATAAACACCCTGCAGCACCTCTTCCTCAGATCTACAGGAAACTGATATATTCTATCCGGTTCCTTTTGAAAACAGATTGTTTCAGGGATTTGAAAGACAGTTTTGAGTTTGTAGCGCCAGCTCAGAGGGAAATCCTGCTGATTCTAAGCTTGTAGCCAAATCCTGGTGTGAGTATACATGTCCACCTGCACACACGCACAGAATTCAAACAGCAGCTTTGGCTTGGATATCTGGCTCGTGAAAATGCATAAAGTGACTACAATTCCAAGGTTGTTCTCCTCTTTTGATTCTGCACACTGGGGAGGAAGATGATTCTCAGCCTCTAACCAGAACTGCATGCCTGATAGCCAATGAAAATACTGCTGTGTTTGAAAAAAACGAAAAAGGAAACTGCGTCTGTTACTCTATAAAGCGTGTGTCCGTCTGGGAGGAGTGTGCTGGTCTCGCTATCATCCTCTTGGTTCGTTTTGTCTTCATTTTTAGGTATAGCAGCAGTTGAGGTAGGAGAAGGGAAAAGAAACATAAAAATGCAAATGTTTCTTTGCTGAAAATGTCAGGATCCATTGAGCAAAACTCTTGTCATTTCATTGCTCACTAAATGCAATGGATCTATGGCTGTGGAGGCCAAGGCGGGCTGGGATTCAATTGACATTGATCCATAACTTTGACTAACAATTACATCTGTCCATAAATCTGACTAACCATTATATCTGTCCTTGACTTTGGTTTACTTCACTTGATAAAAATATTTGCTCATTTTTAAACTGATCTGTCAAAATCCAGATTTAGTAGTGATTTCTGGTAAAGAAAAATATCAAAAATACAAACAATATTTAAGCCAATTTGTTAAATAAATAAATAGATAAATAAATAAATACAAGTTCTACTTAGCTGTAATAAATGTATTGTGCGTATCTGTTTGTGGGCATAGATTGGGCTGCCTGGTACAGCAGGGAGGCGGGTTTTTGTGTTTGCTGTCTCACGGTGTCCCAGGCATCGCACTCTCTGTGTTTATTTTTGCACTCGTCTAGCAGTGAATCGCAGCTCAGCACCCACAGCAGAATCTGCCGGTTTTACACGCGTACAAGTAAAATGTTCGCTTTCCCTTTCCAGTGCCTGAATGCACATGTTGTGGAAAGCAGCTTCCTTTAATAAACCATAACTCAGAAATGTAGATGCATTTTTTCTTAGGCAGCAAACATACTGGCAGTGCTTATGTCATTAAATGAGGTCATCCCAAGTGCAGTTTAAAGCTCAAGTACAGGAGTTTGTGTATAAATTCAATGTGTAGATATACCATGCTGTACTTGCGATTTTACTGCGCCTACTGCAGTGATTCCCATATAATTTCTATGAGTGCTTACCATGTGACACTATTTACAAAAATTCAAACTAAGAAGAAATCGGCCATCATGAATTTTCTGGTACACATTTTGTTAATAATATGTACAAGAATGTCCGTAATTTTATTTTAAGTTATTAATGAAAACGCTCCTGCTCCATTTTCTTTGCTTTAACTTATGACTAATTTCCATGCCTCAAAACTTGCGAGATGTGTTTGTAATAAATGGAAACACTGAGGTGTCATCCAGAAAGGTGCATTCAGACAGAGTGACTCAGCACACTCTCTCTCTCCGAGCCGCTGAGCTGGGGCCATGGCCGGGTTTGTGTGGGTGACTGAAGATCCTAGCTCTGTGGGGGAAGGGGGGTGGGGGGCGGGAAATAGTGCAGTGCCCGTGGAGGGGGGATACTATCATTCCAGTGGGGGGGGGGGTGTAGTACCATGCCGGGGGGGGGAGGGGGGGGTGTAGTACCATGCCAGGGTGGGGGGGGGGTGTAGTACCATGCCGGGGGGGGAGGGGGGGGGTGTAGTACCATGCCGGGGGGGGGGGGGGGGGTGTAGTACCATGCCAGGGTGGGGGGGGGTGTAGTACCATGCCGGGGAGGGGTTATAGTACCATGCCAGGGTCGGGGGGGCGGGGTACAGTATGATGGGGGTAATGGCTGGGGGTCGTTCTCTCTCTGAGCCGCTGAGCTGGGGCCGTGGCCGGGTTTGTGTGGGTGACTAAAGATCCTCGCTCTGGGTGCCGAATTTGACATCCTGTGCGTTTTACATCTGTCAGGCAGAGTCAGACCTCACAGGATCTCATTTCACACACCACGCTCGCTGCAGGCAATCACAGAACTCAAACCTCGGTTTTTTTTCTCTCTGATATTGCAGGACTCAAAATGGCAGCTTTAGCCATAGAGCTTTCTGCTCAGAAATGCAAGCGGAACTGTATTTCAGCTGTGACATTTAATGTTAATTAAGCAGTTCAGATTTAGGGCCCCATTAGATTGTGTTTAATCTCACGTTTCTGTGGTCTGTGTCCTCTCAGGATGGGTACGGCTCAGTGTATCGATCCCGCTTTGGCCCGGAGGAATCTGGGGAAGTAAATCTGCTGAATGCAGCAAGAGCCGGCGCCCCTTTCCACAGGCAGAGCATGGGGGGTAGAGTGTGCAGCGGGGAGTGTGCAGTGTGCACTGGGGAGTGTGCAGTGGGGAGTGTGCAGTGTGCATTGTGCAGTGTTTAGTGTGCACTGGGGAGTGTTGTATCATAACAGTTCTTTGGAAAGTTTGCAGCTCTTGGGACTTATTATGTGTTATTAATATGAGTCGTATTATGTGTTGAAAATGTTGCTGAAATGACACTATTTACTGAACCTGGATCAGCTGGAGTCGTATCAGTAAATATTTTTAAAAACTCAAATTACATTACATTTCATTACTTTTCATTTAATTTCATATGGCAAATGCTATTAGCCAACATTATAAACATTTTTTTGGATAAACCGTTATAGTAAACCACTCAGTAAGCCTTTAATGAGCAGTTTTCTGTCCTCTTTTACTCTCCCCCTAAATGAGGGATGTTTTATTTTGGCCGTGTGGCAGTATGGTTTTGGCAGGCAGATGAAGTCGTTCTGGCTTTGGAGTTGAGATCAGTCTGGCAGCCCTGATGGACTCTGGGAGTAAAAGACACTTTTTTGTTTTTAGGAGGGAAGTTCTCCTGTAGCACTCTGTGTCCACTGACACTGCACATTCCTGTGTTTGATGCTGTGTGTGTTCAGCAGGAGCAGTTCTGTGTTCGATGCTGTGTGTGTGTTCAGTGGGAGGAGTTCGGTGTTTGATGCTGTGTGTGTGTTCAGTGGGAGGAGTTCGGTGTTTGATGCTGTGTGTGTTCAGTGGGAGGGGTTCTGTGTTCAGTGCTGTGTGTGTGTTCAGTGGGAGCAGTTCTGTGTTCAGTGCTGTGTGTGTGTTCAGTGGGAGCAGTTCTGTG
>NC_057935.1:727500-785000 GCF_018555375.3 Anguilla rostrata
TCTCTCGCTGGTTTGATGTTTTAACATCATCTCTCTCCTCGTCTGCCCCTGTTTTTCGGTAAGTGAATGTCTTCAGAAACCCCAGGCCCGCGCCGGTGGGGGTGATAGAGGGGCGGAATGCTAGCGCTGTTGACAGGGGGCTGCTGTTCCTCTTTGGAGAGCAGAAAGGGAGCGAGGTTTGGGAGCTGAATTCTGAGCAGGGCCTGATGGGACGGTGCCGTTAGACAGCGACGGCCTCGCTCCTGTGGGCACAAGCACCCAAATTAAATCTCCAGCAGCGTTCTGTTCTCTCCGGCATCACCGGGACACCCCGACTGGCACTGGGGCGATGCACATAAACTGTGTTTAACTGCGTAAAGCGCAGGCTGGCTGCTCCTGCTGTGCGTTAATAACACAGGGATTCGGTTCTGTGCCTCGGGAGCGATACGTCTGTTTAAAGGCAGCGGAAACCACAGCACAGGGCCGTTAAGACTCGTGACTGAGTCATACAGAAGTCAGGTGACTGACTGACTCACTGACCAACTCACTCGCCCACTCACTGCACTGATAGCCTGAATCATTCCCCCACTCACTTGACTGACTGAATCACTCACCGACTCAGACTGAATCACCCACTCACTGACCAACTCACTGACCACACTCTTCACGTGGGCCAGAAGTAGGGTGTCCAGAATTAGAGTTGCCATGGCTGGAACATGCATGGCTGGATGCGTGCGTCATCGTGAGTAAAGTCAGGAGCTGTCTTCCATCAGTTACTCAAACCGGACCTGTACAAATAATTTAAAAGACGGACATCTGGCAATGGTAACTAAAAGCCCACCTCTTTATACTGCTTCATAGCTCCACCCCCTAGCACTTATCTTATGTAGTTACGGCAGTTTTATGGTTTTATGGCTTGTTATGGATCTGTTTGTGTGCATGATTTGTATCTTGGTTACTAGGTTAGCATTGTTAACCTGCATTAGGGCTTTAGTGGTGTTGCGTCTTCACTCGCTGGTCTAGCAGTGTGGTTATCCAGGTCTGGCCCTGTCACTAGTACAGCTCAGGGGGTGTGCTAAAGTTCTCTCTTATACTGTAAGCAGATCCGGATAAGAGCTAAATCAGGGTAAATCAGTGCAATGCAGCGTGTAATGCAGGGATGCAATGGGATGAGATTCATTCCTAGTTTGATATTTTTGCCACTTATTGTAGTATAACACAGTGAACTGTCTGACTGTAACATCCTTTTATGGTGTAATTTGTCCTCGTTTAATATCACATCTTTCTGTAATTTCACTGCGATTACCTCTCTGGCATGGAGACCTGCGTAACTGGTCCCTATCTGAGCTTTAAGTGTGACGCAGGGAACGTTCCACATGCTCACAGATCCAAATTTGTCTTTGTTTTCAAGTTTCAGTGCCATACAAAGAGTTTAAAACGGTCTCTGTAAGCATCTTGGACAACATCAAGCCGAAGTTCGACTTTGCTTGCTGAGCGCAAGACAGCAGAATTTCCTCAAAGATTGTGACCAAGATAGTGCTCAAGCAGTGACAAATAAGACAGTAAACTCTGAACCTCTTCTTCCTTCCCTGATTGCCAGTGGTTCTCTCAGGTTACACTGATGGAGGAGATGGTTTGAGAACACAAGGATTTAAAGTGAGAAATCCAGAGTCCTTTGAGTCAAAGTGTTTAAGCAGAGCATGACAGGGATTCTAATCCATGGAGGGGACCCACCCCTGGCATGTAATTACCCCGACTAACAGCCAATTCACCCTGTTTGGGGAAAACAAGTAAATGACATAAAAACAATCTCAGTTACTAGTTTCTTACTTAAATATGCATGTACACACGCATGCAGGAATGCATAATCTATCAGATGCAGATGCACAGGACTGTTTATGAATAAACAAACTGTGCTGTAATGCTGTGGCCTTCTGCTGTGCTGTAATACAAACACTCTACCGAGCAAGAGATACGTACAGAGTGTGTATACACAGTGCAGTGGAAATAAAGGGCTCTTAAACTGATATGTAAACTGCACACACACTTTTAAATACTCAGTCCGGGCAGTGGTGCTGTACAATGGGACAGGAATCGGAACGGGAAGTCAAAGGTTGTCAGTTCGATTCCCTGCTGGGGCACTGCTGTTGTACCTTTGAAGCAAAGGTGCGTCACCTGAATTGCCTCAATATCTGTCACTGGTGGATACACGCATCCACTAAGTGGCTCAGTGTAAATGTAGTCTATTTTAGGCACCTGGACTACAAATGGAACCTGGACTAATTGCTGCCATGCGATGCCTCTGCTTTCCAGTGATCATTTCAGAGTGAATCACTGCTGCCTGCATAACAGCTGTAATGTGGCTCTGTGCAGAGCACAGTGCTGTGAGTCTGATGGGTCTCTCATCTTCTCTAGCACACCCCCCCCCCCCCACAGACACACACGCACTCGAACCCTGGGGGATCGGACAGGTCATTACAGCCACTGGGTTTGAAGCTGATAGTACAGGGTCTGAGATAAGTGTTAATTGGGTTCAGCCCCAAACTGATAACAAGAAATAAAATGAAGCAAGGTGGAGAGGGGGGAAAAGGGGGGATGAGGTGGATTGGGGGGGGCGGGTGGAGAGAGCTAACTCCAGTCAGATACTGAGAATGTGGGGGGCGAGAGAGGGGAAGTCAATTTTGCTTCCCTACTAACAGAAGTTTTACAGAAAAAGAGCCAGACCCCGGGGGGGGGGGTAGTTTTAGTTTGTAGAATAGTTTTCGCCCAGCCCAAGACCTTTCCCACCAGGTCTCGTTTTCTCATCATTACACGAGTATTTCCACATTACAGCGCTCAGATTAAAAACAAGGCCAGAGGACACCAAGAGAAAATAAAAAAGACAAAGATGGAACAAACCCCGGTCCAGGACCCCTGCAGAAGTCTCTCCTGTGACCCCCCCCTCTCCCCCACCCCCAGCATTAAGAATGCATGAGGAGATCTGGTGTGCGTTCATGAAATATTCAGCACTGTGGAGCATTTACACCTATTTCTGCTCCCCGTCTCCTCTGCTCTGTACGGGGGGGGGGGGGGGTTGAGAGATCACCACCCCAGTCCAGTTCAGCTGTCAGCCAACGCGGGCATGTCCCACAATGCAACAGGACCCATTGGGTAACTTTACTTTCCCTTTTGGGTGACGTGACTCTTGCCGCTGTCGGAGACAGGTTCCCCCCCCTTGCCCTTGACAGTCAGTAACACGGAAGAGAGATTTATCACAAGCCTTTCTCATTCGGCAGAGGAGCATCCCTGATATGTTATTATATCAACATAATCATAAATCAATAATGAATCCCAGCTGCAGAATAAGCGGTAAGTTCAGGTCATATAACACGCAATATGGCCATTATCTTACAGCTACGGACCACTGCTGGGATGCACCTAATGACACACCTGGTGTGTGTGTGTGTGTGTGTGTCTGTGTGTCTGTGAAAGTGAGAATGTGTGTATGTGTGTGTGTGTCTGTGTGTGTGAGAGAGAGAGAGAGGATGTGTGTGCTTTTGGGGGGCAGCACACCCAGTGTCACGTGATCATGGGGATTTGGACTGGGTCAGGTGATCGTGGGCATTTGGACTGGGTCAGGTGATCGTGGGGATTTGGACTGGGTGAGGTGATCATGGGCATTTGGACTGGGTCAGGTGATCGTGGGCATTTGGGCGGCAGTGCGTCGCGTGTCAGGTGATCGTGGGGATTTGGACGGTAGCGCTTGCGCGGAACCTAGCCGCGCGTCAGGTGATCGTGGGCATGTGGACGGTAGCGCTCGCGCTGAAGCTAGCCGCGTGTCTGAGGGTGTGAAGACGGTAATGAGATTGCGGCTGCCTCACGTGGGAGGAGAAGAAAGAACCTGTCGTGTTGCTGTCACCGTGGCGACGTGCGTCATCTCACAGGGGTTGCTGGCGGTGGATCCGTGTGCCTGGGAGTCCAGATTAGCAGTCGCTCCTCTCTTTTCACTGGGTTCAGAACGAAAGGCAGAGCCAATGAAAGCCATCGCTAATCCAATTTCCCTTTGTTCCCTCATGGCAAGCTCTTTAATGCACTGAATAAAGGAGGGAACCATGCAGACCTTCCTCACAGTGCACTGAAGCCCCAGAGCTGAAAGGCATTTTAACCGCAGGTGACAAGAGAACCACCAGAATCTTCATTAACTTCCTGTTTTGGAAGTGCGGATCTTGAAGGCCCGCCCTCTCTTTCAGTGTTCCTTCCTGTATGGTAATTGACCCGATTTTAGGCCTGATATTAGGTTGTCCTCCTCACAGTGGTGGCAATTAGCCTACTCCATGTGACGTTGCCAAGGAGATCACTAGCTGTAATTAGCGATGAGGTCGTTAATTATGAGAGAGTGTGAAAGCCCTGGGTGTGTGTGGGGCTCTTCTCCTAGAAAGAGAGGGGGTCAGGGCAGGAGTGTGTGTGTGAATGAGGGGGGTCAGGGTGTGTGTGTGTGTGTGTGTGTGTGTGTGTGTGTGTGGGTGTGAATGAGGGTCAGGTGTGTGTGTGTGTGTGGTGTGAATGAGGGGGTCAGGGTGTGTGTTGTGTGTGTGAATGAGGGGTCAGGTGTGTGTGTGTGTGTGTGTGTGTGTGCTGTGTGTGAATGAGGGGTCAGGTGTGTGTGTGTGTGAATGAGGGGGTCAGGTGTGTGTGTGTGTGAATGAGGGGGTCAGGGTGTGTGTGTGTGTGTGAATGAGGGGGGTCAGGGCAGAAGTGTGTGTGTGTGTGTGTGAGGTCAGGGCAGGGGTGTGCAATCTTATCCGGTGTGGGTACAGGTTTTTGTTTTACCCCAGCACTAAGATTCTGCCTGATTCTACTCACGGTCTTGATTGAAGACCATGCTGAGTTAAACAGTTAAATCAGGCATTGTAGTGCTCGGCTAAAGCAGAAAGCTGCATGGCTCTTTTCATATAAAATTGGACACCCTTGAAACAGTGACACCCTCTTGAATGAGTAGCACTCAAAAGCAAGGTTATGGGTTCAAATCTTGGCTTGGGCCTTTCTGTGAGTTGCATGTTCTCCCTGTGTCCGCATGGGCTTTCTCTGGGTACTCTGGTTTCCTCCCACAGTCCAAAGACATGCAGGTAGGTTAATTGGAGACTCTAAAGTGCCCAAAGAGTGTGTGGGTGAATGGTGTGTGTGCTCTGCGACAGAACAATTTCTACTTTCTCTTTTTTTGCTTTTCACACACACACACACACACTTGCGCACACACAGACACACATGCACACACACACACACACACACACACAGGCCTGCGCATTTTAAAATGCTTAAATTTCCACGCACTCAGTATTAATCACGAGGACTGTCCTGTTTTTAATTGATCTGACAGTCCTCTACTGCCTCAGTGATTAAGCAATTAAAGCAGTTTAGGGAGAGAATCTGGCTGATATGATTGATGTTGTGACGGAAACCTCTGTCTCCACCCGGGCACAGATCTGCTGGGTACCTTTCAATTAAAACATGCACCTCAAGACAGGGGTAGAGAAAGCGCTCGGCACCACTAATTACAAAAGTAATTAAAAATCCTAATAAAGTGCGGGACCCTCCTGTGGAGGCCGCTCAGGGTGCTGAACCAGGTCTATTTCTGTTTGTTTGGCCTGATCCTGCTGGGCGAATTTCATACTCAACTCAGTCACTTTTAACTCATTTTGACAAATGATCTAAAATTACCTGCAGAATCTCCACGGCCCCCTATACTCGATAGACTGTGAAATCAGATTTTAACCCCCTGTGCAGATTATTAATTTTACCTGATTGAGTCTAATGGGATTGTGTTACCTTCGCAAATTGCATCATTTTCATCATTTGACGTATGAAATGAAGCAGAGTAAAACGCAAACGTTCAAGCCAATCTCCCTTTAATTATCAGTTATTAAAATGATTCCAAATGAAGCTCACAAACATTCTCAACACAATTCTGTAAAACTGAATTGGTTGCAAACTGGTTATCTTTATTTAAATCTTCTTAAGTCGCTCGTATTTTTAATATAAATCTAATTCTGCCCAGAGCGTCGAGGCGCTCGATGTGTTCCAGCCAGCTGTCCCGTGAGGTCCACATGGTCCTCCAATCACACACGCACACGCACACGCACCCGCGCACGCACACGCACACGCACCCGCGCACGCACACGCACACGCACACGCACACGCACACGCACACGCACACACGCACACGCGCACACACACGCACACGCACACGCACACGCACACGCACACGCACACGCACACGCATACGCACACGCACACGCACGCACGCATGCACGCACGCACGCACACACACACACGCACATGCACATGCAGATCTGCACTGTATGAGGTTCAGAGCATCAGACCCTCTCTCACAACTCCCCGACTCCTGATCCCAGCTCCAGTCCTCTCCAGACAGGACTACTGCTCCTCCCTGCTTGCTGGTCTGCCTGCTAATACTGCTAAACCTGTGTAGCTCCTCCAGAATGCTGCCGCCTGGCTGGACTTCAACCTGCCCCAGTTTTCACAGCTAACCCCCCTGCTCTGCGCTAGGCCAGGTCCAGACTCTCCTCCAGCCAGGCCCCCTTACATGGCTTAATTTCCTGAGTGACAGATCTGTTTGTGTGAATGGGTGTGTTTGTGTGATCTGTGTGAATGCCTCTGATGCTAGTTCTTATTCTCCTGGTGATCACCTCCTCTGAGCCATGTTGTCCTGCTGAAAAAGAGAACGTTTTGGTGAGTTTGGTGGTAAATACTGCCCATGACACCCCCTAGGGCTGGCACCCCCGTTTGACAGGGCGTCCGGCCGCGGCCGACCCCAGCCAGGGCCAGATATGGCCACGCTGCTCTTTATTTTAGGATCAGACGGGTGCAGCTCGTGCGGTAAAATTCTGAAGGTCGGCTGAAGTGCTTAGCTGCTGGAGCTGAAGGAGATTTTCACAGGAACTCGTCGCACCCTCTCAGGAAGCCCCTCAGTCACACTTCTGTGTCTCTCGGTGCTATTTCCATGTATTATAGATGGCTGTCACACAGCAGAGATCTGGCATAGATTTTAAAATGCGCACCATAACATATGGTGAAATAACAGAAAATAATTTCCTTCCTGATATATATTCCTCAAAACATTTTCGTGGAGTGTGAGGGAAAGAGGAGGACAGAAGAGAGAGTTTTGCGGAGCAGGAGTCTTGGAGCACGGTGTCAGATAATGGCAGTGAGGTACGGGAGCAGCACCTCTGAAAGAAAGCCTGTAAACCAGAGATATCATCCAAATGTCCTCCTCTGTCTCTGAGTGAGAACAAAAGTACACTGGCTAAAATCCTTCAGCTAAAAGCTGGGCTGCCCACCCCTGTTCCCGGAGAACGACCATCCAGCATGTTTTCACTCCAGCCCTAACAAACCTCACTCAACAGCTAGAGCTCTCATCAAGCTGCTAATTATCAGATCCAGGTGTGCCAAATTGGGGTTGGAGTGAAAACCAGAAACAGGTTTTTGGCAGGCATGGCTAAAAGGTGAAAAGATGTCTGTGA
Source organism: Anguilla rostrata (assembly GCF_018555375.3). Classification (NCBI taxonomy): domain Eukaryota; kingdom Metazoa; phylum Chordata; class Actinopteri; order Anguilliformes; family Anguillidae; genus Anguilla; species Anguilla rostrata. Next base: position 735,000 of record NC_057935.1, read on the forward strand.
GAATGGCACAGAGTTTTGAAGGGCCAATATAAAAGCAGCTTTAAAATGCCCCATCTTAGAGTACTGAGAAATCTCAGTGGGATTTTCAACCTGTGAAATCTGTGTGCATTTCACTATTTTGTGTGGATGCATGTGCAATATCATTAATCTCACCAATTCTATTTTTCCAAACGTGTAGCTGTTTTAGAGATGCCAGCATTAGTTTCTGTTGGAATGCAGTTTAGCAGGGTGCTTTGAATCGCAGCCAATACGGGCATAGTTTATCAGTTTTGTGTGTGTCAGAGCATTAGCAGAGATGCAGAACAAGCCGTTTTAACAATGCAGAATGTGTGTGTCTCTGTGCAGCCCAGTAAAATTAAATAATGCATGTAGTACAACTCTCCGCTCTTTGTACTGAAAGCATTCAGACAGCTCCTGTGAAGCCTTACGAGGCTAACACTCAGAAGCATGTGCAATAATGGAATATGTATAAAGCCCCATTAGCCTCTCAGTCTCTCTCTTTCTCCCTCACTCTCAGTCTCTCATTCCCTGACTTTCTCTCTCTCTCTCTCTCTACCCCTCTCTCATTGTCTCTTGCTCTCTCTCCACCCTCTCTCTGTTTTTCTATTAGTTTTTTTCTCTTCCACTCTCTGCTTTCCCCACATCGTTTGATGAACTCGATAATAATTAAGCAAATGTGTGGTAAACGCCCACCCCCCCCTCCCCCCCCAGGACGGTTGTGGGTGACAGACTTTAACCCGCAAACTGACAAACTCAGCAGGAGCGCAGCAATGATGAGCTCTTTGTGGTCAGAGTGTGAGTTTTCTGTTTGACGGAAGGTTGAATGGGGCCCTCCATAAACAGCACTGGCATCACGGTTCAGGGGTTCCTATCGCCGTTCAGGGGCTCACATCATGGGGGTCATATTACGGGGTTCAGCGGAAGGGTGTTCCTGTCCCTGCCGCCCCAACTACCCAGGAGAAAATAAATAAGTGTAACAATATCATAAACACTCGAAAGTTTGCCATTAAAATGTCTGATGCAGCCTTTTAAAGAATGATTTACTCATTCATTCGTTTCATGTTTCAGCATTTGAAACGTGACTCTTCCTGTCCGTCACAGGTCAGTGTTAGTCGTTGGGTTCTCAGTGTGAGAGAATAATTATTCTCCTGAGGATTTGCCCATCCCAGCATGCATTGCAGTCCTGTCGACTCACTGTCTGCAAGATCACTCATTTTGATTGACAGAGGTGTTCATTGACCTGATAATAACTGCCATGTAATCATGATTAATTGCTTATTGCTACATAAAAGGCTTGATTCAGTGATCTCAGAAGATTAACTCTGAAGGCTGGTCTGTTTAAAAGGCTGAGAGCTCTGTCAGGCATTAGCCTGAGCGCACACACACGGCCCTGACCCAGGAAGGGAGGCCTCACCCTCACCTTTATTACAAACGCTGTTTTCCTCTAGTCGGCTTTGTCTTTCAGACGCAATATTTTGGGGCAGCTGTACACAGTTATTTTACTGAGGGCCAGACGGAATCTGTGTGTGTACACGAGCCCCATGTTTGTTTCTGGGAGGACGAGGAGGTTGTTTTATAGGGACAGCGGTTTTTGAAAACGACCGTTTGACTTTGGCATTTATTTGCAGCAGTATTGGCGTTTGTTGCGGTACTGGCCAGGGTCTCACAAAGCAGGATTACTGAGTTAGCTGGATAACTGCGCCGTTGCGCATGGGTGTAAACCCCCCCCCCCCCGCCCGCAGAGCACAACCTGCTAATGTCAATGCTGTCAGTGCCTCTTATATCAAAACAACTGTCAAATGTCACTACATCCTTCTAAACCTGTACCCCACAGTTCAATTCCCTCCTCTGTCCTGCTCCCCTCAGTTTGCAGAGTCCTCCAGCTTGCTCAGTGCTGACGAGCTGACCTCTGGCATGACCTCGCCCCGAAACCAGGCCTCCCTCCCTCTCCCCTGGCATCTGCACCGGCCCGTCCCAAACCAGGCCTCCCCCCCTGCATCTGCACCGGCCCGTCCCAAACCAGGCCTCCCCCCCTCTCCCCTGGCATCTTCACTAGTTCCTTTTTTATTTTTGTAAAATGTGATTTTGCCAGGTTAATTTGCCTACTTGTTAATGTTTTGGTTGTGGAACTGCTCCACAGTGGAAAAGAGAAGCTGTTTCATTCAGACCACTGTTACTGACGCGCGCGTTAGACAGGGGAGCATGAATCTCAGTGACACTGACTCACTGGAAACAGGTGCGCTGCTCAATCTCTTCCCCGTTTCCCTAACAACCTAAGAGGAGCAGGCAGGTTCGCTTCTGTCTCCGCTCTCGTTTGTCAGCTTGTTAATGAACTCGGAGTGAAAGTTGTCTCCCTCAAACAGAGCCCGTCTTCCGGGGCCCTGCAGTTACCCGAGCAGCTGCAGAGTTCGGTCAGAGACAGGCGCTCATACGCTTCCCTTTCCCTCTCACACGGCAGCCAGGCAATACTGCCTGACAAAGCACATGTCAGGAGAGTTCAGCATCTCTTAAAGAACATTCAGACTGAATGGAGTAGTTTTTAAAAAGAGCAAATGTCTCATAGCATCACATTTCCACTCCTCTTCCCTGACTAAACCTACCCTGGAGCAGGACGCGCTGTGGTCTGACTGAGCGGGTGGAAGGCGTCGAGAGACGTGAGTGTTATGAATCTTTCTGGTTAATTTCTCATCCATATTTCATCACATATCACCCCCCCCCCTCCTAAAGAAAACCACACCATCCAACCACAGACTCTTCTTACATATCTCGCCTTTGTCCTGGTGCTCCAGACCCCCCAGGTTACGTTTGAGACTGTCCGTCCATTTGTCAAGGTAGAAATAATTTAAACCCCCCCCCCCAATTCTTCGTCACCGTGTTTGTGTGTGTCTGTCCACCCCACACGCCCGCACCACACACACGTTACCATCCTTCACATTTCACCCTGTTATCGCTGTGATTTACGCTGTTCTTTTTACACAAACTTAAAAAGGCAGCGGATAAATGTGCTGGTCAATCAATAAGCCACCGCAGGGTTTTCTGAAATATATCCCCCGGTGCGTTCCTCCCACAGAAGCGATTGATCATCTGAGAGCGCGGCTCTGCTCGTGTTCCCGCTCCCCGGAGGAGACGCTCTGCCAGGTGCTTTACTATGCTGTTTATTCTCTGTCAATCTGAGCCCACCAAAGTGTCCTCGCTGAAGGCAGTCGTCCACGTTTTCCACCCAGATGAAATGCACGTTACGGTCCAGCGTATTTCCCCCACGATAAAACAGGATTTTATTTCTCTCTCTTCTCCCTCCTTTTTTTTCTGGAATTAGCATCTATCTGTCATGTACAATGATAAGGAACCAAGGCAGTTTGGCGGTTTGGAGCTTAATAACATAATCTCTTATGATTTCTATAAACTTAGACCTGACTTCTCGCTGCAGGGCCTGTTTCTCAGTGCTTGTTGCCATGGTTACCCCTTCCTTCCTCCTCCCTCCCAAACCCCTGAACCCCTCCCTCCTCAGACACAAACGGCCTCCTGTTTATTTCAGAAATTTATTTATCGCCTCTGTTTCTCAGCAAAAGTAACACAGGCCCTAAATCTCAGCAAAAAGGGCTGTCACCTCAGTGTTTCTGTAACGGACTGAAAAAAAAACATATATATCTAAGAGATAAAGCCTGGAATAATCTTATAAAAAGGACGTGTGCCGTTCTTCTTCCTTTCTCTCCGTGGCTTTACTTTCACACGCGAGTTCTGCTCTTCAGTGAAAGAGTAACTCTGCGGAATTCTCTGGGGTCAGTCTGGAGATCTCTGATAAGGCCTCAGAACGCATGGAAGCACAGGAAGCTTCTGGAAGCTGCGCTGCGTGTCGCGTGTGCGTACCTCTACTGCTCCTCATCGGCAGCGCGTTACAGGAGCATCACCTTACCTGTGCGGTTAACCGTGGGCTCCTTCTGCGTCTCTGCGCAGGTGACATTTACCTCTCCGCACGAGAGAAGAAGGGAACAGAGCTCTGAGGAGACGAGCCGATGTAGGTTTGACTGGAGGAGGAAACCGTCAGGCAGAGGAGGAGCAGAGGGATCCTGCTCAGCAGAGGAGGAGCAGAGAGATCCCGCTCAGCAGAGGAGGAGCAGAGAGATCCCGCTCAGGCAGAGGAGGAGCAGAGAGATCCTGCTCAGCAGAGGAGGAGCAGAGAGATCCCGCTCAGGCAGAGGAGGAGCAGAGAGATCCCGCTCAGGCAGAGGAGGAGCAGAGAGATCCCGCTCAGGCAGAGGAGGAGCAGAGAGATCCTGCTCAGCAGAGGAGGAGCAGAGAGATCCCGCTCAGGCAGAGGAGGAGCAGAGAGATCCCGCTCAGCAGAGGAGGAGCAGAGAGATCCCGCTCAGGCTAAGGAGGAGCAGAGAGATCCCGCTCAGCAGAGGAGGAGCAGAGAGATCCTGCTCAGGCAGGGGAGGAGCAGAGAGACCCTGCTCAGCAGAGGAGGAGCAGAGAGATCCCGCTCAGGCAGAGGAGGAGCAGAGAGACCCTGCTCAGCAGAGGAGGAGCAGAGAGACCCTGCTCAGCAGAGGAGGAGCAGAGAGATCCCGCTCAGGCAGAGGAGGAGCAGAGAGACCCTGCTCAGCAGAGGAGGAGCAGAGAGATCCCGCTCAGGCAGAGGAGGAGCAGAGAGATCCTGCTCAGGCAGAGGAGGAGCAGGGAGATCCCGCTCAGGCAGAGGAGGAGCAGAGAGATCCCGCTCAGGCAGAGGAGGAGCAGAGAGACCCTGCTCAGCAGAGGAGGAGCAGAGAGATCCCGCTCAGCAGAGGAGGAGCAGAGAGACCCTGCTCAGCAGAGGAGGAGCAGAGAGATCCCGCTCAGGCAGAGGAGGAGCAGAGATCCTGCTCAGCAGAGGAGGAGCAGAGAGACCCTGCTCAGCAGAGGAGGAGCAGAGAGATCCCGCTCAGGCAGAGGAGGAGCAGAGAGACCCTGCTCAGCAGAGGAGGAGCAGAGGGAACCTGCTCAGCAGAGGAGGAGCAGAGGGATCCCGCTCAGCTGAAGACAATGAGCTGACAGGGAACAGGACAAGATGCTCTCCTTCAGTCGAATGAAGTAAAGGAGTCAACATCAGAGGGAGAGAGGGGGGAGTTAGAGGGAAAGAGAGAGAGCAGATGAGGGAGGGAGGGAAAGGGAGAGAGAAAGAGAGAGCGCAGCGGAGGGCGGGAGGGAGGGGGAGAGAGAGAGTCTCTGAGATTAGCATAATCTAAACTGGATCTCATTGCATTTTGCTGACTTCAGGATCAGCTCTGAAATGTGCTTCCGTATCAGAGGAAAGAGGAGCTTGAAAAGAGGAAATCAGTGAAAAGCACGTTTGCAGGCAGAATGCCACGTGTGCTGGAGAGTGACCTCTAACTCCAGGGGTCCTAAACACATACTCTCTCTGAATCCTGCAGCTGGTGCTAATAACGTAGAATTAATCAACACCAGCATCAAATTTTTATTTCATAATATCACACTCAGTTTGAATACTGCACCCTGTCATACCCTATGGTGCCACTGATTATAGACAAACAGGAGTTATGCAGATTATGCACCAGCAGCAGTTCTGCAGATTGTGCACCAGCAGCAGTTCTGCAGATTATGCACCAGCAGCAGTTCTGCAGATTATACAGATTATGTGTATAAATTCAGCCGCGCTCACTGCACGCTGAGATATGACCTGTCTGCAGAACCTGCTGCACCGGCTGAGTTTGCCTTACCCTGGATTTGAACCGATGTTCCTTTTTTTTGTGCTTTTTTCAGTTGTGACAAGCGAAAGGTGAGCCTAGTCAGACGGTTTGTTCTGACAGCTGGTGTAAATGTGAGCTGGCTGATGTTCTCCCTCGCAGCTGAACGAAGAGAGACTGGCTTTCTCCTCGCTCAGCCTGCGGTGTGGTGTTCATGTTTAAATTAGAGTACTGCACCTCAGGGTTTAGCATTACTGACCCTCCCGGAATCTGCTCTGAATCCAGGGAAATAAGATAGGGCCTCACCCGCCCCACCCCTCGCCTCGCCCCACCCCTCCCCGCCCCACCCCGCCCCACCCGGTGTGAAGGGGCGTGTCTTCCCAAATAGATTCTGACACAGCATGTCCTCTTTGTGCCTTTTTAACATAAGGAGAAGTGCCCTACAGATGATTGCTTTGGCTTTAGTTCAGTTCGTACTAGTCCCTGCATATTGCCATAATGATGCCATTAGCCTTTTCCCTGCACAAATTGTATTGAGCCATTACATCACATACTCTTCATTCTCGGTGACTCCTGGAGCAATCCCATAATGCTCTGCTCCCTCCGGTCGGGGATAATTGATATGCCTGAACAGTGTTTGGCCGGAGGACACAGGAGAAACGCATGTGGAGGCCTCATTACATAATCCCCCCCCCCCACCCCCTGGAACATCTGCAGTGGGCACTGAAACTGGGGGCCCCTCTGACATATTCCCCCACATCTCGGGAAAGAGGTCACAGTGAGAGATAAATGCACACTAATCAGTTTAACTGCGCAACGGCCTGTGCACTCACACATCGCCATAACGAGGATGAGTTATTTAAAGTCTCAGGAATTAGAGAGCACAAAAGAGAGAGAGAGGGAGAGAGAGAAAAGAGAGAGATAAATGAACACAGCTTCCTCCAAGCCTCGGGGAAGACCTTCTGTCATCTGTAACAGTCAGATGGAATATTAACAGTGTCACAGTGGAGAGCAAATCACATCCAGATGCTTTTAATAATCAATAAAGGTACAGCAGTCTGGAGGATCACCTGTACTATATTCTCTCTCCCTCCCTCCCTCCCTCTCTCTCTCTATCTCTATATCTCTCCTTACCTACCTCTCTTTGTCTGTATCTCTCTCAGACACACATACTCACACACGCTCAAGCTTACACACACTCATGCACACACACACAGTGACACATAATCACACACTCACACACTCACACACATACTCACACATATACACACACACATACACATGCATACACTCGTGCTCACACACACACACACACACTTATAGAGAGGCCTACCTCTGTAGCTCAGGTGGAACTGTAAGCTGCCTGCTCCTTGTTGTGTCTGCTTCGCTTTGTGTTGGTTCAGTGACGGATATTTTTAACCTTGCCCAGCGCTGTTACTGAGTCACATGACCAAACAGCACAATTGACAAAAAAAAAGCTGAAGACAAAACTGTGAATTGATCATTAAAGCTCCCTCTCTGCCTGACTGTAATCAGACTGTGTGTTTCTGCCATTATAATGGATGTGCCGTGAAAGATTCAGAAAGGCCCTTTAACAGCTCGTTCCACACCTCACCCCTCAAACCATCTCAACACACTGAGCTCAGTGATTTCATGTACAGCCTGCAGATATGATTCCTATTGATTTTGTATTGAAACGGCCCCTGGCTGATGGATTGGGCCCCAGATTATTAGCAGTGAGCAGATCTCTGATAGTGACGGTTATGCTTAACATGCTTTTACAGGAAATAAAAACAACACATAAACAAAAATTTTCATTCTAAATACTGTTATGATGCTTTTTCTGTGCAGGAGCTGAAAAGCAAGTCGAGTTTAACTTAAAGAGGTTCAAATGAGAGGAAAGGGCCGTTTGCTGCTTTTTTATTGTCATTTTATTGAAGAATCAGCTCAATTTTTACTCTTTCATTTGATATGTTTAGTTTCATTCCACAGCATATGCCAAAACAAAACTATTTTATGTGGCCAGTAGGATGCATAAAATATAACACTATGCCACTCTTCAGTCCCTGAAAATACTCCCAATGTGCACTGAGTGTGCGAAAATGCACCATTTTTATATTTATCATTTCAAATCGTTTTGTAGTGCACAGACGGCATGTTTCTGTCTATAGTTTGATTATCTGGCTCCATGAACCTGCCGCAAGACGTCTTCACTGCATTTCTGACGGAGTGCGACAGAAGTTTTCTGCAATATCAAACGAGACCAGCGCAGAACTTTGAGTATTGCTGAACTTGTACAGAAATAACCTCGTTTAAAAAATAGCTGGTCTATGATGATGCCACAGTAATTGTATCCTTAAAAACATCATTGTGTACTATTTGAATTCTTAAACTTAACAATGTCAGTAATTGTTCTCTAGGAATTGATTTTGGCAAATTGGTCCATGTCAGTGATTTATGCCTAATTAATAAATTACATACTGTAGATTATTTGAAGGCTCTTTAAGTGTCTGCTGGGGGATGAAATGTCCCTGTATTTCCATACGTTTAAATAGCATGTAGGGGGTCAGAATCTGTGTCTGCTGGCTTTTTGCTGAGTTCAGGCACTTCCAGGGATTAATTTAAGTCACAGATTGGCTAAAAGGGTAAACTGGCTGCTGATTGGACAGAAAGCACAAATCCTCACAGACTCCTCAGCCCAGTGGGACTAACGTTTCGCACCCCAGAGAGAGAACGTTGAGTTCCTGGAGCCGAAACAAGGGGGGGGGGGGGGGGGTGGGGATTGGCAGGAGTTTAATCTGAGCGGGGTACTGATTCTTAGACTTCTGAGCACAATTACAGACATGGACAGATTCCACCTCTCTGTTCTCCAGGTTGCTTCCGCTAGTATGCAGAGAAATTAAGACTGTGACAATTCAATTTAATACTTCTCAGAGCTCTTTCTACTTATTGTGGCAGCGTTTGGCCGAAAGCCGAACCAAACTGGAGATGAATTACTCCACCGGCCCCCTTAACGAAGCGCCGTGCTCCTGCTTCCATTCTCTGCTTTGGCTTCCAGCCGGTCTTCCTCTCCAACACACCTCATTAAAATGAGAATCATAACACGCTCACTACAAACGGCTCTTCCTTTGCTGAGGGTTCTGTTTTACTCAAGATGTTATTTGCAGGAAAGTGCGGGATGCAGGTTTAGGGTTAGGCTTGGGTTAGGGTTTGGGTTGATTATTGACTCTGGCCTCTCAGAATCAGATGCAGTGACCCAGCACAGTGGTTTTGGGGGCTGCTGGGTCATTGAATCTGATTTATTTATTGATTTTATTTTTTGTTTGGTTTTCCCTTCTGACTTCTTGAACAGATAGTATCCGATTTGGCCCATGGGCTGGCAGTACGCTGGAACCCCCGGGGGCTTGTGTTCTGTAAAATATCTGCTAGTAGGAGTCTGAATGTCCTCCCTCTCTCCCCCCACTCTTTCTCTGTATCTTTGTGTCTAAGCTTGCCCCCTCTACAAATGTATTTTCAAATGTAACGTGACATACTCTCACATCTGTGCTTCAGCTGGGAATCCACACACATTCACACACTCACTCGCTCACGTGCATACAATTGATAATCTGACAATACATGAAAGATGATTGGAAAGTGATATCTGCAAATCATCCCTTAATCTTTTCATTCCATCCAAAAAAGCTTTTTTCAGAATAATCAGAACTCCTGATAAATTTTTCTAGTGTTGCCATGTCACGTTGTGTTGACATGACTGCACATCTTCAAGAAAAAAAAACAAAGACATCAAAATAATTGTTCCTTTAGCACATTTTATCTGAAACAAAAACGCTCTTGACCTGTTTTTTTTAATCGCAATTCATTCTGTGTTTAATTTCCTGCAGAGGCTTGTTATGGTTAACAGAATTAGTGTTTTTGTAAATCTGATGGTGTTACACGTTTAAATGGAGAATTCAGAAGAAAAAATAATTCCCTTCAGTTCTTCTCGTGCTTCTTCTCTTTTTTTTTAGCTTCCTTTTGATTGAAATTGATTAAACCAGTGGTTCCTCGGTCAGAAAACAGCCAAACGTAACCATGCAATGAGGTCAGAAAAATGTCTGACAAGAAAAAAGTATTCATTTTTTAAAATGTCAAGAATAACACAAGCTGAATTGCAAGCACTTTCATCTACCTATTTCCTTGCTCAATGGAGTGTGACTGCTTTTATTTAGTTTTTAGTTTAATATTTTTTTTTATAGTGAAAGCACTTATGACAAAATGTAGGTTTTGTTGCTATAGCAGTGCAAGAGGAGAGAGGTTCCTTACTGAACCCGTGTTTAACAGTTGTCTACGACCATGAAATGCACTTTTTTGTACATCGCTTTGGATAAAAGCGTCTGCCAAATGAATGTAATGTAATGTAGGTAGAGGAGTGCCCATGCCATCTGCACCAGTATGTAAAGCACATTACTGCCCTGTATCTGCAGCAGTGTGTAAAGCACATTACTGCCCTGTATCTACACCAGTATGTAAAGCACATTACTGCCCTGTATCTGCAGCAGTATGTAAAGCACATTACTGCCCTGTATCTGCAGCAGTATGTAAAGCACATTACTGCCCTGTATCTGCAGCAGTATGTAAAGCACATTACTGCCCTGTATCTGCAGCAGTATGTAAAGCACATTACTGCCCTGTATCTACACCAGTATGTAAAGCACATTACTGCCCTGTATCTGCACCAGTATGTAAAGCACATTACTGCCCTGTATCTGCAGCAGTATGTAAAGCACATTGCCGCTCTGTGTTGACCTTGAATTCAGCACTGTTTTCCTCCGGTGCAGAAGCCATAGTCATGCTTCAGCACCACGGACAGCACCCCTCTCCCTGGGACTGCAGCAGGGCGTTCTGTGACCCGGTCCTGCGGGACACCTGCGTTATCCCGGTTTTCCTTCCAACCGCAACTGCGCCCCCTGACTGGAGACGAGCCGTCAATCCCTCTTAATTACCCCCCCCCCCCCCCTTAATGATTATGGGGGGTCGAGTTTCCCTCCTCATCCACACTGAGTCAGAGACGTGCTGCGCTGAACGAGCAGACAGGTCAGAATCGGCAGACGGTCCAATCGCGAGGGCACGGGAATCATGATCTAGGATGGATTCATTAACTACAGTCTGAAGGCCTAACGGGGATCGGCGGGTGACAGCTAATCGCTGAGAGCACGGGAATCATGATCTAGGAATGGATTCATTAACTTACAAGTCTGAAGAGACATTTAGAAATTTAGCTGGATGATTATGAATGTCTAGTTTTCATCTGTCTTATGAATGCCAGTTAAGACATTATTTAGGCTAGCTAATATTTACAATTAACATTTGTTTTTAAAATGTATTTTATGGACACCCATGCATAATATAAGATCACGAAGTAATGTGTGTGTATAGACGTGTCCGTGCATGTCTGATATCTAAGGCCTGAAAGTGGTTTGGGAGCAGATGCGTCTGCACTCGGTCTGTGGAGTGGTTCCCGATCCGTTAAACAGTTTAAGAGACTCCCAGCAGCAGCGATTACCCTGGTTTTATTAGCCACATTAGTCATTTCAGACAGCATGCCAGCCCATGGGGAACCAGCCCTCCCCCCCCCCCGCCCCCCCAGGGGACCTGCTGCAGTACTGATCCACCCTCTGCTCCTCACCCCCCCCCCCACATACACACAATGTGCTCAATATAAAAGACAAAGTAATCAAATCCACCCCCCCACCCCCCCATAAAAGACCCGCTCTTCACTACTCCTGCCTCCCTGTCACTCCGTTGCCAGGGGAAACGTGATTAATAAGTGCTGTCTCCCCTCTCATAATGCCATTTTGAAAATAGCTGTGTGAAAACAAAGACCAGTTTCCACAAAGATGGCCCTGATGAGATTCGGGCCTCCGGGAGGTGTGGTCTGGTTGTCGGGACCCAGTCACTCTTTTTTTATAAGGTTACATTAGACTGCGGATGCGCGCTCCACCTGGAGTAAGGATTACCTGCACACTGGTACTCTCACACACTCTACACACAGGTACGCTCACACACTCTGTGCACAGGTACTCTGTGTATAAACATATATGTATGTATATAAATGTATCAGTGAAATAACCCACTGAACAGAAGGACCAGACCACACATAATTAGCCTTTCATACTCAGGCCACTTAATTCAGCACAAGACCAGAAACCCTTTCCTCACCCAGAGCAGCTTTAAAACCATCGTAGTTAGCCAGTACAGGCCCATGGAGAGAGTGCCAATGCGCCTGTCTAAATCACTCATTTGTGTTCAGAGACAGAACAGCTGTCTGAGTAAGCTGAAGGGAAAGCATTATTAAAGTGAAGAAAAACCGTTTCCATATTAACTGAGTATCGTGTAATCTGACGACTAAGTGCCCTTTCCTTTCCTGGCAGTGTAGTCCAGGGGTCACTGTAGTGTGATATCACAATATCACACTAGATGGATCAAAGATTCCATTTTGATGGACAAACTATTTCCTTTTAATCCATGCAGATGTTTTTAAATCCAGGCATCTGTCCAAGCGGATCTAAAAACCTGACTCAGAGACACAGGAACAGGACATTCTGCATCTCTTCTGCAGCAGCAAACACAGATGAACAGGAACTATGTAAGAATGGTGCATCAGTGCTTCCCTACTCAATTCAAGCTTGGGGTCAGCTCCATTTAAATTCAGTCAATTCAGGAAATTAAATCCACAGATTAAAAAAATTCCCATGGATATTTTTCAGTTGAACTGATTTGCAATTAATTTCTTGAATTTAATGTGATGAAATTGAATTGAACCCAAACGTAATTTAATCTACCAGTTGTGACTGAGCTCTTACTAAACACTTGCTGTAAACAAGGTAATGGAAATAAGAAAAACAGCTCAGTGCGCTGCGATGTAAAGTCCCTGAGCACCTCTAAGCACAAGCAGCAGTGCGCTGCGATGTAAAGTCCCTGAGCACCTCTAAGCACAAGCAGCAGTGTGTTGGGCAGGTGTGCGGTAGTGTGGCGGGTCTCTGCATAAATGAGGCCGCTGCTCCTCTGTAACCTTTGACCCCCCCCCCCCCCCCAGCGATGATAGCCCCCAGTGGGGGGGGGGTGCTTGCGGCCATTCCGCGGGACAGACCGCCAATCCCCCGCTCCCGTGCGAGGATCCCGCCTGGGACAGATGGACAGGCTGACGGAGGGGGGCGGAGCCATCTGGGGTCGAGGTTCCCCTACGTCAGCGCCGTGCCAGCGGGAGAGCCTACTGAGCGCGTTCCATCCAGCACCAAATCCACGCCACTGCTCGCTCTCCTCCACTGAGAGAGCCAGCACCTCCACCGAGAAGCCAGCCTTATCCCCCCACCAGAGAGACAGCCTTACCTCTCTACCAGAGAGAAGAGAGCCAGCCTTACCCCCAAGAGGAGCGTTTACCCCACCAGAGAGAGAGAGCCAGCCTTACCCCCCTCCACCAGAGAGAGAGAGCCAGCCTTACCCCCCTCCACCCTCCACCCAATACCAAAGAGAGCATCGGTGCTCTTATTGACTCTGACACATAATCTTTGTCTCCACTAACCCTAACCCCCCACCACCCCACTATCCCCCAGTTCTTCGTAGGGACAGTAAGGACAATTAGTCGCGTTGTCATGGAGAGCAGCTGGCTTCCTGCTGTGGTTCTTCTGTTTCTCATCAGTAGAGTGCTGAGGATGATGGGACTGTAGGATCAGGGTGCTCTTCCTAAAGCCCCAAGTGCTGCTACTGACCTCCCCCCCCCCACACCCCCTCCCCCCCCAACCCAACACCCACGGGAGGGACTGTGCAGCAGCAGCCTGCAGACCTGCCCATGGTGTCTGTAACGCCTTCATTATGAGCCAAAGGCCCTGTTCTTTACTCTCCATGTTAAGCTGTGAGGACAGATGAGGACAGATGAGGACAGATGAGGACAGATGAGGACAGATGTGGACAGATGCTGGGGCTTTAGTGTTCCATTGCCCGTCCTGTTCCAGAGCTCAGGCTACACCTGCGGCCAGGTGAGATACCGTCGCTCCCTGCAGTAGCCAGGAGACATGCGTCAGGTGTCTCTCCGTGCCGCAGATGTACTCTACCTTCCTGCTCACCATCTGTGGTTCTCCCCGTGCCACACAGGTCTTCCTGATTTTATGCGTTTAAGTCCCTCCTGGTCTCCTTCGTCTGCTTCTTACCTCCTGAAGCACTCTGCTACACTGCTGCTAAGTGGCTCTTACTGAGGACCACAGAATATCTTACCCGTAAAATTTAATGGTGGTTAAATTGAATATTTTACTTATGATTTTGAGTTTATTCATTAGTGTATTGCCAATCCAAATTCACTACAGCTATATTTCATCCCAGACACCGAGGCCCTTCTTAATTAGAGTATATAGTTATATGTCTAATGCCACATGGCTTAATGTTTCTGGGAGGTTAGTTTTCTCTGCTCACGCATCTCCTGAGTGTTCTCTAATAGTTACAGTATCAGAGTGTTCAGTAACCTGCTCCTTTAGGCAAACACTTATAACAGGCTGATTGATGTTGTAGAAGAAGATTAAATGAAATCACTGGCTGTTGAAAAGGTAGGGCAGTAAGATGGAGCCTGGAGTCTGGACTGTGAGGGAGAACGTTTCGTCCTGGAACGTACTGTGCATTGACACAAACTCCTCCAAGTCAACGGCATCCCAAATCCCATGTGACATTTGAGCTGAGCCAACGTCGGGTGCGTCAGCGTCTGAGGGAAAATCTCTGTGAGTCACACAACCTGAGAGTGGCTCAGTAAAAATGCTAAAGGGCTACTGCGCTACTGCGCTCGCTGTGCTACTGCGCTACTGCGCTACTGCACTACTGCGCTCGCTGTGCTACTGCGCTACTGCGCTACTGTGCTACTGCACTACTGCGCTCGCTGTGCTACTGCGCTACTGCGCTACTGCGCTCGCTGTGCGGGAATAATGAGATGCTCCTGAAGAACAGCAGTGTGCGTGTGGGCCTTCTCACTGCTCTGCCACGGCTGAGGGATGACTGCATAATGATCGCAGTGATGACTGCATGATGGTCGCAGTGATGACTGCATGATGATCGCAGTGATGACTGCATGATGGTCGCAGTGATGACTGCATGATGGTCGCAGTGATGACTGCATGATGGTCGCAGTGATGACTGCATGATGATCACAGTGATGACTGCATGATGGTCGCAGTGATGACTGCATGATGGTCGCAGTGATGACTGCATGATGATCACAGTGATGTTGCAGTAATGTTGCAGTGATGTTTCAGTGATGTTGTAGTAATGTTTCAGTGATGGTTGCAGTGATGGCTAGAACTGCAAATGGAATTAATACAGTTTTATTTTTTATTTTTTACAGTCTTTAATGTGCACCGTTTCAGAGATTCTATTCAGAACCAATTCTGAATCCTTGAAATCATTGATTTCTGTTATGTTTACCCCTGAGGTCATGTTCATCCATTTTTAATTCATAGTTCTGTTCTTACATGTTTCCTTTTCAAAGGTTGCCCCTTGATTTGAAAAAATGAAAGGGGGGAGAGAGCTGGAAGAAACTTAAAAGTACACAAGTGGAACAGCACAGCTATTTCCTGCAGCAATACGTGTGTGTGTGTGTGTGTGTGTGTGTGTGTATGTGTGTGCACACGCATGCATGTGTTGTTTTCCATTGATTTTAGATATACAGTTAAATGTACTGTATATTAGTAGTGGGGCGGTCGTGGCAAATTGGCTGCTTTGCCTCTGTACTGATCATATTTGTATTTCAACTCAAGTGACTGGCAAAATGTATAATGTCTACATTTATTTCTTGTTTAAAATATATTCAACTATACTGCAACAATGCAATTTAAAGAGCCCCCCTACTTCTAGTCAGCACAAGCATTGAAGTATTAAGGAAAATATTTTGCGCTAAAGATTAACTACAGACACTCAGTAAGTTTGATTTATGTCCCATTTTTTATTCTAAAATACACCTTCTGTGCCTTTAAGTTCCTGACATCTCCACCTGGGACAAAACAGTGGATTATATGAGGAAAAAGCAACAAGGTCTAACCTGTATTACTATAAAGACCACCAGTGCAATGGGAAAATGATATCAAAACATTATTCTGCAGCCATTCAGGTCCATATTTAATAACGCACTGATAACGGTTACCCCCACAAAGCAACCCCACGCCCAAGCTCGTCCGTGCCCCCACAGCGTTACCTCGCTCACCTCACCATTGCCCCTCATTGTGCTAACGCTCGCAACAGTCAAATATCCGAGCTACAGTTCACCCTGAAGCACTGCGAACAAACGCGAAGCAACAATGAAATGCTATGAGCATCGGCGCTGGAGAGCTGTCAGCGCTCCATTCAAATGCAAATCGTTCCCGCTCCCGTTCCCACGGAGAATCTCTCCAAACCCGCTGCCTTGGTCCGCCCTGACTGAAAATACGAACCTCCCGATTATTGTGCCACGTTTCATTAGGCGCTGATGTGATTTCTGTTGTGCAGGGAATGTGCTTTTAATACACTGAAAACATGCAGCACGCACAGTTGTGTGACACCCTGCTGAACAGAGGCTCCTGGATTCTGAGTTTTTGTTGTCCAGGATGAAGGCTTTGGAAGGACTGTGTGAAATCTGTGAATGCTGCCAACGTGAGGCGTCCTGGTGCTTTAATAATATTTGCAGCCGAGGAGGGACGTTAAAGCCAAGATTCAGATTTCATACAGGAGCCTCCTTACAGCTTCAGCACAATAAAAACTAAAGCACTCTCCATTTCTACACTGGTAAAGCCACACACACACACACACACACGCACACACACACAGGCATGCACACACACACACACACATAGGCATGCACACACACACACACACACACACATACACACACACGCACACACACATAGGCATGCACACACACACACACACACATACACACACATAGGCATGCACACACACACGCACACACACACACACACATACACAGATCAATCATTCACCTGCACACTCATTAGATAAAGCCCAGGACCCTTAGCCCAATTGTGGTGCCAGCATCTGATGGGAGTCCTCTCTGTTCTGCTCCCCCCCGCCACCCTCCACCCCTGCCCTGCCCTGCCCCTCGCCCCCTTCCCCACCCTGTCCTGCCCTACCGCACCAGAGGGCAAACCCCATCTGCAGGTGGGGAGGGAGGGTCAGCTGGGGAGACTGAAAGAAGTTGTGGGTTTTTTCGCCAGATCTGCACTTTTCAAACAATCCTTTCAGAACCCGACTGTTCCCTCAGTGCCGATGAGCTCGACAGGCTGGACTCACAGCCCAGTGTTTCAGATTCTTATCAGGAAATATCAGACCGAATAAAAAAAAAAAAAACTTTATGCAGACTGCGTCACTTTCCCCCTTTCAGCACAGCTCACAGTTCCTGTTCTTTTCTCACAGGACTTCCTCCCGGCGCTGATCCGATGAGCAGCTCGCTCAGGCTCCTCTCCACCTCAGCACGGGACAGCGGCCACGTTCACGTGCTCCCAAACCCAACCTCCCGCAGCACAGTGTCACGGTATTGTTGCGCCGTCGCATGAAATGGGAATTTTTCCCCCTCTTGTCAGGTCTGTTTTCAATAGGGTCCTTTTTCCTCATTTGCTGGAGTTCCAGAGGACTCTAATAACAGCCTTATCTCTCCGCGGGGGTAATTTGTCTTCCTGCGTGTCCAGCTGGGGCGGGGGCACTATCAACCACTCAGCTTTGTTCTGCGTGACACAGCCAGCTGACAGTGGCTAATGAAGGTCGTGGTTCCGTGCCCCCCCCACACACCCTCCCATTATTCCACAGGGTCACCACCTCGCCCCTCTCCCTCACTGAGGAGTCCATCCTTTTGCTTCTGTGTCTTGTGTTAATTTGAGCCGCAGGTGCTGTTTTAAAATGGTGGGCTTGATGCTAATCGATGCGGACGTGGACTTCCTGTCAAACTCTAGCCATATTTTTCTGACCCCTGAATAACATTCTCCTGGGCCGTGTCCAAATCAGCACACTTGCTTACTATCAAGTATACCGTACAAGTTGTACACAACTTGTATGCAACTTGCATACTCAATAGTAGGCAAGTGTGCTGATAACTGTGCAAGAGCAGGGCTGGCAACCAGGGCGACTGTGCAGGAACAGGGCTGGTTACCAGGGCGACTGTGCAGGAACAGGGCTGGTTACCAGGGCGACTGTGCAGGAACAGGGCTGGTTACCAGGGTGACCGGGCCAGTTACCAGGAGATTTGAGACCTGGGTCTTGTGTTCAGAATAGCAGTGCGCATTTGAGCAAGAGCTTAGTCAGAGCTGTCTCAGTGAATAACACGCCAGATTAATAAATAACACTTACAATATTCACAACATATGTGCCCTGAATACGATTATGTACTAAAGAAATAAATAATTTAAATATAGCAGACATTTAGGCAAAATGCCACTCAGTTTGGCATTGAGTTGAGTAGGAGAAGCTGGGATTCTCCGGGGGAAGGCAAACTTTGGCCGCTCCTCACCATGGAAATCTGCTCAACAATCCCAGCTGTCGAGTAAATCGTGTAAAACATGCTGCCCTCAGCTGGCCGCTCGAACCTCACGCACTTTCCCAGAAAGCAGAAATGAAGGGAAGTGCCTGACTGACTTCAGAACGGAGGTTCAGACGTTTTTAAGGCGTTGCAGAAAGTCAGGGACGTGTCAGCAAAGTGGGGCAAGGGCATGAGACACCAGGAGCTGCGGGTTCGAGGCCAATGAGAAGGGATCCTGCTGTATGGAAATGGAATATATCGCAATATACACTGTAAATATGTGGACATATAATGATAAATATATCTCACGGGAATGTGTTCTTAACCTATCAAATGCCTGGAAGTGGCAGTCATTTTTTGTAAATAATTTCTGAAGTACTGCAATATCCCGATAATATATTTCATTTCTATATATTACAGTGTATTCCAGTGGTCTCCAACCCTGGTCCTGGAGAGCTACAGGGTCTGCTGATTTTCATAGTGACTCTGCACTTCATGAAGCAATTAGAGCAGTTGATTACTCAACTCAACTCACCTGGTGTCTTGGGTCTCAGTTGGGTGCTGATTTTAAGGTGAAAACAAAAACCAGCAGACCCTGTAGCCCTCCAGGACCAGGGTTGGAGACCACTGGTGTATTCCATTTCTTTAAAATTCGCAGTTACAGAATAGATACTAACAAATATAATCTGTGGAATAATAACGAATCTACGGTTAGTGTGAATTCCTCTCGTGACCTCTGAGCAAAGTTAGAAGTTTCGCGCAGGCAGTTTAATTGTCTTCACAATATTTCAGACGGTCCATCTGAGAAGCAGAGTGAGAAATGAGGGTGTGTGTGGGAGTGAAAAATGTGACTCTAACCGTTGAGAGAAGGCATTTATAATCGGCTGAAGTCTGGGGGTGCAGGATATTAGATTCGCCTCTGAAGTCTTCCCGGGGTAAACATCTCCATTCAAATCGCCAGGGTAACCGATGGTAAACAAATGGAGATGAATGTCCTTTGTGCCGCTTGTCTGATGCGCTTTAATGTGCTTTAGTTTCATATCCTTCTGGGACGCTGCAGAAAAACAAGAGCATTTAAAATTTTGGCATGATATACGCGTCAATATGAGTATCTCGGATGAAAAGACATCAATGAAAATTTGCAGAAGCGTTATTTATTTTATTTATTTTATTTTTTATTGTTTCAGAATAGTAGAAATGACTGTTCTTGAGATTAAGAGCGGAGACTCATGTCCCCTACAGAGGGGCAGGGATGAATCTCTGGGTCTTCAGAGGACATAAGTGAACACAAGCCAATCGCAGGGGAAAGAAACACGGGAGGGCCAAGAGTGTGCAGGCTTTCATTCCAACCAATCACAGCACCTGCTGATCCCACTAATTAGTTCCCTGCTCCCTGGTTAAAGGTGTGTCAATTAGTGAAATCAGAAGGTGCAGTGATTGGTTGGAATGAAAACCTGTATACTCTCCATGGCACACGATTGGACAACACTGTTATAGTTCATTTAGTATTACATATGTATCTATGTGTGTGTGTATGTGTGTTTCTGAGTGTGTGTGTGTGAGTGTGCATGCGAGTGTGTGTGTGCAGGTGAGTGCTTGCGTGAGTGTGTGTGTGGGTCTGTGAGTGTGTGTCTGTTTGTGATTATGCTCCACATAGGAGTAAGTGCATCCATACTTTTCACTGTATTTCCTTCTCTGTTGTTTTATTGGTCTTCACTGAAACTGAATGAGTCCCAGGGAGTGAATGCCCCCCCCCCCCCCCCCACTCCCCCGTCCTTCTGTACAGCCTCTTTATATAAGCCATTCCCAGCCCCCCCCGGGTGCTTGTTCAGCTCCATATGGACCGCGAGGGATTCATGGTTACCCTTTGCCCATGCCCCCCCCCACATCCCCCCACCAGCACCACCACACCCCCACTTTGGTGTGCTACAAAGCTGAAATGTGAATTCAAACAGGCTCAACACCCCTCATTGTATCTGAGCTCTTCATCTCTGTTCATTGTCTCCACCTTGAGTTCTGAGCAAACAGATCAGCCAGCTCTTCATAGTGGACTGGACCCATTCAGGAACTTGGCTCTGAAGGAATTTCTGTGAAAACACCCAAATGTTTGTACTGCCTTTAGCTTTTCAAAGTGCAAATACACATATAAATAATTATTGTACATTTCTGTATTATGTTCGTAATTATTAGAGTAAACTCACATATATATTAGTCATATTATTCACGCAGTTGCCAAACAGAATCATTCTGTGACCCAAAATGTAATGAAAAAATACTTCCACACAGTAATACACACATGGAACCCTAATTTGTGAATTAGCCTTCTTTGGGAAATTCTGTTAATTAGTGCTTTTTGTTTATTTGTGAACACTAATTGACTGTGTTCAAGTCAAGCGAAAGCTAAACAGGAAATAATTAATGTCAGCCTCCAATTAGATATGAATGTGATGCAAAATGATATATTGTGATCTACTGAATATTGCCCATTTTTTTCAGGTCACGGATCTGCGTGGCCACGCAGAGCGGAGCATTTCTTGTCAGGGAACATAAAACATCTTTTTTTACGCACAGGAAACTAATGCAATCTGATCTCCGTAATTCATAACAACAATGTAGGCATGACAGATCTTTCAGGTTTCATTAATTGCGAGATTACGGATGAAAAAGGGGGAAGCGGGATGCTAATGAGCTGCCAGAGAGATAGCAGTATCCGCTCCCCAAGCACTTCACCGGGCGGCTGCAGCAGCTATCTCTGAACAATTTTCACATCATTTTTTTAGACAAAGATCTATTTCCTATTAACATTTGCGTGACCTTTTCTGCTACGACCACTGGCTACACTCTTCTGACACGCAGGGGAAAAAAATCACCACGTCCGTCCAGAACATTTTCAGGATTATTTCTTCTGATGCACAAATATTCACTTGCTCCAAGGCTTAAAATATGTGGTTTCTCTGTTAAGATGTGGAAAACAATTTCAATATCGTAAAATCAATAAAATAAATTGAAAAGAATGCATTTGAAGTCATTCAAAAGGAAGAATTTATTTCACAGAATAATCTTGTAACTTTATTGTTTTACATCCCAAAAGTGCAAAAAAAATAGGATCATCCAAAATCAACAGATGAACTTGTCCTCAACTCTGAAATATATTTTTTGTAACCCTGACCCCAACCCTGATTTAACGGGAAATGAAATATCATTATAGGGATGAAGTGAACTCAGAGGACGGGTAGGTGGAGGCTGATTTACCTGTTCCGGTGACTGGAATTTCCCCACCCAACCAAATATCACAGATAAAATCAAAAGATTACAGTATATAATCCATTTCAACATTTCTTTGTCCTTATCAACTACTTTCCTTGCAGGGTGGAGTTTCTGGGTGGAGTTTCTTTGGACTGACACAGGATAAGCCATTCACCTGTGCACAGTAACAAAAACATGAATCCTGAATGAACAGCACAGTTATGAAAGACCAGTTTAACCCACAACTAAAGACTGATATGAAACGTTAATACTGTGAGCATATATGTTTTACTTCACATTTATTTCACTTTTGTTTCCATGGTGGAGACGGGGTGCTGTCCTGAGTTCCCCTGATCTGTCCCAGTTACCGTCGTTTCCCATTATCCTTCATCTCTGTGAACAGGCAGGAAAGAAATATATTAGCAAAGCAAATCAATACTGCATTACTCTGGAGGCCCATGCTAAAGGAGAGTGATGCCAGGATTCGGCCTCAGCCCGGCCCTGCCTGGCTCCAGCCCCTTCCACCCGGGAAATCCACCACAAACAGGGAGCCATCCGTTACCCACGTGAGGAGGGGCTCTAATTCACAGGAGAGAGGAGGAGCAGGTCTGAGCAGGGGAGAGGAGCAGGAGAGAGAGGGGGGAGCAGGTCTGAGCAGGAGAGAGGAGCAGGAGAGAGAGGGAGGAGCAGGTCTGAGCAGGGGAGAGGAGCAGGAGAGAGAGGAGGAGCAGGTCTGAGCAGGGGAGAGGAGCAGGAGAGAGAGGGAGGAGCAGGTCTGAGCAGGAGAGAGAGGAGGAGAGAGGAGGAGAGAAGAGCAGGAGAGAGAGGAGGATCTGAGCAGGAGAGAGAGGAGGAGATCTGAGATGGAGAGAGAGGAGCAGATCTGAGCAGGAGAGAGAGGAGGAGATCTGAGCAGGAGAGAGAGGAGGAGATCTGAGCAGGAGAGAGAGGAGGAGATCTGAGATGGAGAGAGAGGAGCAGATCCGAGCAGTCATTAATAGAGGACCAAATGTGTTGTTAAATTAACATTGCAATACCTGCATACAGGTGAGCACCATCAATCTCAGGGAAAAGATTTCAAGGACAGTCCAGGTGACTAATGGGAATCCAGCAGTGAAGTTGAGAACTATGGGCATAGTTTGTGTGCCTCGCTTTCTAATATCCTGACCCTCTCTTGAACGCTGTAAAGAATTGCACAGCAGTAGTAAAGTTTTAATTCTGAAATGAGTAATTCCTCAAACTGCGGCAGCCGCTCTTTATGGGCCTGGCTGTGCTCCCCGCGGCCCCCTGAAGACGTCCCACGCCATTAAACTCTGCGCTGGCGCCCATTAGAGCTCCGCAGACACCCATACTCATTTATATCCACTGCGCTCACGCTGCCAAGACTCTCCCGCCATAAAGAGTGGATCTGGGGTAAATGCTCAGGAAGAGCTGTATGCCATGAGGACACAATGTTAAAACAAGGGCAGAAATCAGACTTCACTCCATTACAGTGCAATCGAAAAAAACACAAAGGCCAGCCCCTTCACCTTACAGACGAGCATTATGGGAAATGCTCTGGAGGGCATACCTGGTTCTGCAGGTGAAATTCGGTAAGGCAGCGATAAGGTAATAATAAGGGTGAGGAACTCCTTAACACCACTACCATGTGTTAAGGCCAGTCTACATTAGGACTCAACGACTAGTGTTCATATGTGGGGAAATAGCTCATTTGGACTCAACCACTAACATTACATGGGGGGAAACACCACATTTGGACTCAACCACTAGTGTTCATATGAGGGGGGAACACCACAATAGGACTCCAACATTGATTTAATAAGCCATACACTCAGGCAAATATCTTATGAATACTTTAAACCCACAACACACAAACGGTAGAGCAGGAAGTGCAGAGAGGAAGGGGAGAAATGCGACAGGAACTGGAGAGTGCAGGAGAATCCCTCTGGGCCCGGGAGCCTTGATTAAGCTGCTGCTTATCCCCTCCAATCAGCCATGGAGAATACCTCAGCTGCTGGTGACTGATCACGAACGGATCTCTGACGGGACAGCAGCTGATTAATGGGTTAGCCCACAGGGGGCGCTATGGTCAGGAATTTGGGTGAAGCTGATTACAGTAGAACCTTTACTATCCAGCATTCTACTTTCCGGAATGTTCTACTCCCCAGATTTTGGGCCGAGGGTTTTGTTTTGCATGTCTGGTTGTTTATGGCATGTTGTTAAAGGGGGTGCAGGTCCCCAGTGCTTCAGGTTTATTTGTGTAACAATCTTATTTTTACAGAGGATAGCTTCTGATTTGGCCATCTCCCAGAGGATTGGGGTCCTCCTCCAAATCATCCAACTCCAGACAGGTATGAGTATGAGGTTTGCTCTTTCACTGAATCTCCATGCTCATAATGTCATTACAAATCACTGCATCATCATTGCATTCCCAGTGTCATCACTGCATCCCCAGTGTTATCACTGTATCTCCAGAATATTGGTACTGCACCCCTGGATCCCTGGATGGTGGAGATGTCTCTCTTCTCTGGGCGTTCTGTTGCGCTGGCCCTTTAAGAGGCAGTGATCTCACAGAACCCAACTCCAGAGCAGCACTGGCCTTTTTGAGTGAACAGCCCTCAACACACTCTGAATAATAATTGAGAATTATTATTTTTATCATTATCATTATTAGTCATCCAGCACATCTGCCCGGTTCCTGTTTTTTCAGCCTTTTTTTATTTTCCCCTCTGTCCTCCTCGATGCCAGTCTGTGACTCACGTTTGTTGTCTGTGACATCAGGGAATTGGAATGTCAGCATTAGCAATCTGGTTTGTTTGTTTTTGAATTTTAACAAGTTGGCATATTAATTGAGTGACAAGGCATTAGCAGCAGCGCACATGATGTCTGAGGCCAATTACACAGCGGGGACAGAGGGCGCTGGTTTACCCCAGTGATGCGCTTTCAGGGGGGAACACGTCTCTGGGACAGAGAGAGCTGGGATCGCTCTGACCCTCTGAATACTGCAGACTGCTGTCATACCCAGACATGCACCCGTCTGGACACCTTGACCCTGCGTATTTATGAACACTTAACTTTTAACTTGGACCTGAGAAAAATGCATCATGGTGGGCTATATATCCAAATGTGGGGATTTAAAAGTTTAAGACGGTCTTATGTGAGAGTCCTGATGGCCACATTCAGCCGACAGATTGCCCCTCCACAGGCCCGTTAAAACCTCCTGCACTTCCTATTAGGAGTATAATCAATATTATTGTTACCTGCCCTGTAATCTCCGCCCTGCGAGCGCGTTCTGGAGCCATTAGGCAGGGTTCATCGCTCATCAGAGTAATCGCTGTATTGCAGAAAAGCGCGTTATAAAGTCTCACAATCAGCCATTTCCCCTCTCCTGTCCCAGCTCGGTCTCCAGAGGAACTTCTCACTGTAAAAGGACAATTAATTTTAGGCCTCAGCTGTGGGGCATGAGGAAATGATAGCCAGCTCTTTGGATTATTTCAACTGAAATTAAAGTGCTTGATTATTCCCATTGGAAATCTCTAATTCAGAGCTCATTACTTTAACCTTTTGTGACATTGCTGAAGAATGGCCTCGTCAGCCGGCAGAGCTCCAGTCCTATAACAGCGGGTCGTAAGGGCCCGGCGGTTTATCTGTTTCAGCCCATCTCCCTGGATTATTAATGAGTCTGGAGTTGCTGCTAATCGTATTAAGGCTTCTCCAGGGTGGGGGTGTCTGGGTGGGACAGGGGGGTGGGGGGAGTGGGAAGGAATTCACCAGAACTGCACCTTGTTTTAGCAGAATTGTGGTGGAGCACATGATGGTGATGACGGTGATGAAGAACAATCAAAATAAACTATCCCAGCAGCGTAGTGTAATGGTTAACAAACTAGCCGTGTAACTAAAAGGTTGCAGGTTTGATTCCCAAGTAAGGAAAGGACTGATGGTGCTGTAATGTGAACGAGACAATTTTGCTATGGGAAGTAAGAAGAAAGGCCAGTCATGAATGGTGATTTTTTTCATGGCAAACACAAGGATTCTGATGTTCTTTGATCTGCCATATCACTGTAAATCCCAAAAGTGATTGAGAGTCAATTGACCAATAACTAATTATATGTACATTTGCAAACAAAGTTAAACTTCATAAGATTTCATAAGCCCAGAAAGCTGCTAAAAAGATTTAAGACTTTGTCCAAGGCTTAAGACTTCATGTCAGGCTTAAGACTTCTCAGATTTAAGACTTTGTCTAAGTCTTAAGACTTCAGATAAGACTTAATCTCAGCCTGATTAGACACAACCTCCCAAGGAGCCTAAAAGCCTGAGCTTCATCTCTTCATCCCGATTTTCAGACTCACCTGCTCTATTGTACGTTGACAGATTTGATCTATTTTAGTTCCTCTCTTACAGCAGATGTGATTATGAAGAGCTCTACAAACCTTTTATCCATCTTTCTCCACATTGGGTCCAGTGCACCTGAATTTTCTAGACTTTTTAGAATTTTTCCCATTCACAAAGTGCCTGAACACTGCACCTGTGGAACACATCAGTGTGAATGGAGCCTGTTTGATGCACCCCTTTTAGCATGTAATTATTAAAACCCATTTCACTAGTAGACCAATGCTGTGCTTGCCTGCATAAAGCAGTGAACAGTGGGTGAGATCTACTGCCAATCACACACTGAAGACATTGGCAGTCTTTAAGAGACTCTTACATCTCATGCCAGTTCCTGCATAGTACTGTAACTCAGAGTGCTTTAAACCACAGGGCCGCACAGCAGCAAGGATTCCCATGAACCTCTCTGTAGTTCTGAAGCTCTCCTGTAGCCTTCAGAAAGAGGCATTCAATCTGGAGATTCCCACCCACCTGAGGGTCTCCCACAATCCCAGAATGCATCAGCCAGGAATTCTGCCCCGTCACCACTCTAATTAGCTTTCTCAGTTGACGATTAGAATTGTCATATATTTTCAAACGGACTCATTTGTCAGTCCCAGGCATTACTAACCGAAGAGGCATTCAGAACAAAAGAAGAACATCTTGTTTTGTGTTTTTCTGTGACACTTCTGTCCCTGATCTAATTTGCGCGCTCAACAGTGCAGAAGTGATGGAAAGAGAAGAGACAGCCGCCGCACAATGCAAGCTCTCTCTGTCTCGTCTTGTTTTGTTTTTTTTCTCTCTCTCTCCAGTAAGATGTAAGCAGTTTGTCCTGAAACTATTGTGGGTCTGTAGGTTGATAAGCGCTCTTGTTCTTTAATAGGCAACAGCGTTTGCCACAGGCCCTATTTCTGCTCCACAAGCCCTGACAAAGGAGGAGCAGCCTCGCACAAATCTCTGCCTTTTATGAAACAAAGAAATAACTGGAGGAGCGTGTTTAGATTGGATTTCAGCCCGGAGAAGATGGGGGGACGCGAGCGAGAGGTAAAAGACGAATGTTCCTCCTGGGCAGCTGAGGTGGATCTCAGTGCAGAGAGTGTTACAGAATGTCTGCAGGCCAGCAGGTGGGATGGGGACGCACTGACAGCCCCCGAGACAACGGTGACGGGACCGGGAGTGCAGAGGGGAGAAGGAAAGAATACCAAGATACATATTCCAATTTGGCTATCACACATTTAATGAGAAACCTCCCTGTCCGATCGGGATGGATTTCGATTTTAAATGAGGGTAAAATATTCAGCAAGGTCGCCGTGACTTCCGAGGCCGTTGGGAGAATTCCATTCCCCTTTTATTTAAGGAAGCGCGCGCCTGCCCAAAGGAAGTGAACTACATGTTCCAGTAATGATGATGAGATTGTGTGTGTGTGTGCGTGTGAGTGTGAGTGTGCGTGTGTGTGCATGTGAGTGTGTGTGTGATTGTGAGTGTGTGTGTGTGTGCGTGTGAGTGTGTGTGTGTGTGTGTGCGCATGTGAGTGTGTGTGTGCATGTGAGTCTGTGTGTGTGTGCGTGCGTGCGTGTGCGTGTGCGTGTGTGTGTGTGCGTGTGTGTGTGTGCATGTGAGTGTGTGTGTGATTGTGAGTGTGTGTGTGTGCATGTGAGTGTGTGTGTGATTGTGAGTGTGTGTGTGTGTGTGCGCGTGTGAGTGTGTGTGTGCATGTGAGTCTGTGAGTGTGTGCGTGCGTGTGCGTGTGTGCGTGCTTGCGTGAACAGACAAAAACTGTTTCTGGGCTGTGGAAATGATAAACACTTACGTATGGTTGTTTTGTTTTCCTGTAGTAAAAAAAAATCCCAGAGGATTTCCCACATAATAAAATCAGAAAGTGCAACGTATTCTCTCTCATGATATGAAACAGTGGAGTCAGCTGCTTTTGAGAAGACTGACAGCATTATTACCCATAATGCTGTTTGTAGGATGCAACAAGGTTATCATTATTATTATTATTATTATTCTCCTGCAAGAATGGGAACAAATGCACAGTCAGGTTTGCATTAGGCATGTGGGCAATGGCTCTGTGATTTTCAGCTGCAGAGAGAACATGGAGTGAACAGGGTAGATGTGCTGAGTTTGGAGTTTATCGCACAGGCCAGAAGGAGCAAACCCATATATGGACTATTTGTAGACTTCTGGGAAATATGTTAATAAGCAGGCAAACAGTCAGACAAATAAGCACATGGAACAATCGCAGGAAATACTGAAGGAAGAAATTTCCTGCAGGGTTTCTGAACCACAAAATACCCAGATAATTTAAGTCAATATTGGTATTTACTATGAAGAGCTAATTTCAAAAAGCATTAATTAGTAAACAGAGCCAAGCGGCATCTATTCCATGTGGAGCTTGTTTTACCTCAAGGTTTCAGAAAACTGAAGACAAAGAAGACACTTTTTAAATTAAGGTTTAAAATAATTATTCGTAATTTTCCATGCGATGAGTTTCAGTTTAAAAGGAAAAACACCACTGGCAGTGTCTGGGGTTTCCGGCACAGACAGAGAGTGCTGTCAGGATGGCAGGTTATTACCCTAAGCGTCTTTCCTCAGCCTCACAAAGGGAAACGCATCTGTGTTCAGTAACAGGCCGTGTAATTATCCATCTGAGGAGCTCGATCAGCAGTCTGAGCGAGCGCGTTCGCAGAAGCCTTTAGAAGCCCTGATTGCTGGGCTTTCCTCCCGTTGTAGCTCTAGTTTCGTGGAGTGTTGCATTAATAATGTAGCGCAACACCCGCATCGGTCCGCTGTGTGTCTGCAGCTCAGACTACCTGCCCGAGCACCCCAAAACCAGGAGAGCGCACACTGCAGAGCGGGGCTTTAATAAGGGAGCGGGGGTAAGGGGGGTAACTTCACATCGAGCAGACTGCAGAGTGGGGCTTTAATAAGGGAGCGGGGGTAACTTCACATCGAGCAGACTGCAGAGTGGGGCTTTAATGAGGGAGCGGGGGTAAGGGGGGTAACTTCACGTCCAGCAGACTGCAGAGTGGGGCATTAATAAGGGAGCGGGGGTAAGGGGGGTAACTTCACGTCCAGCAGACTGCAGAGTGGGGCTTTAATAAGGGAGTGGGGGTAAGGGGGGTAACTTCATATTGAGCAGACGGCAGAGTGGGGCTTTAATGAGGGAGCGGGGGTAACTTCATATTGAGCAGACGGCAGAGTGGGGCTTTAACACTGTGGATCAGTGTCTGCATGTGTGTGTGTGTGCGAGTGAGTGTGTGTGTGCACAAGTGAGTGTGTGAGTGAGTGTGTGTGTGAGTGAGTGAGTGAATGAGCATGAGTGTGCAGTGTGTGTGTGTGTGTGTGTGTGTGTGTGTGTGTGTACAGGTGTCATTTCAACCCATATCCTATTACATCACTGGGATCGTTTCATTGGTGCATCCTTAACTCAGTGTGGAACACACACTATGAACCTCCCCTCCCTGCTGACACTGTGACACACATAACTGCAGGTTATGAAGGTTTTCAGGATGTTGTGATCTGCGTTTAGCCAACACTCTGCCTTGCACAGCTTACTGTCCGTTTCTGAAGCAGGATATTTTCTGAAGCAGGATATTTTCTGAGGCAGGATATTTTCTGAAGCAGGATATTTTCTAAAGCAGGATATTTTCTGAGGTAGGATATTTTCTAAAGCAGGATATTTTCTGAGGTAGGATATTTTCTGAGGCAGGTTGTTCAGGTTAATTATACTGCGAAGTGGCAGTGCTCCATCTGGATGCTGAACCATCAACCTGAGTTATACGCACAGACCCATTAGCCATTTTACTGCACCACCATTGCTGTCTTTGCCCAAAAGCCCCTTTTCCCGCTCCCTGTAAAACTCATCTGTGCTTCTGCACTTTTTCCAGATGGTTCCTGCTGTCACCTGGAGGTTCAGGTGCGGTCTACAGCGATGCTTTACGGACATTCTGTTCTCCATCACACCCCTCATGAATACCCATGAAGAGCCCGCGTATCTGACCAATTAGAGCTTAAACAATAGCAGAGACAGTGTTATTAATGTGGAGCTGACCATCTGGGTTATATTAGTGGGAATGTCTGGTGGCTTGCAGGTACCTGCTGCAGACCGGCTGGCCCATTACACAGTGGCACAGGCCCATCCATCTGCTGATTGGAACTTTCTACTGTTTTCTTTTTTCCTGGCTGGAGTGAGCATGCTCAGATCCCCATCCGTCCTTTCAATCGCCGCCAGTAAAGGAAACGATCAGAGCTAATATAAGTGGACGTGGTATCCCAGGCAGCCATCTTTATTCAGGGCTCAAATCCACGTGTTTGCCTGGAGCCAGGGAGGGGAGCCGGGGCTGACCCAGCGAGGGGAGCTGGTCCCTGCACACCAGGGCTGACCCAGCGAGGGGAGCCAGGGTTGACCCAACGAGGGGAGCCGGTCCCTGCACCCCGAGGCTGACCCAGCGAGGGGAGCCGGGGCTGACCCAGCGAGGGGAGCTGATCCCTGCACACCAGGGCTGTACATCAGTACGCCAACGGCAGGATCGGATCTCTGTCCCTTTATTGTGCTGTCATTGTTACCATAGAGACAGCAGATACTGAATTTGTTTTTGTTGTAAAGAGCCTTGCAGGCGTTACTCTTCAGGTCATCTCATTGTAGGGATTTTGGTAAATGGAGAAATTCGGCATGACCGCACCCTAACCCTAACCCTAACCCTAACCCTAACCCTAGCCCTAACCCTAACCCTAACCCTAACCCTAACCCTAACCCTAACCCTAACCCTAGCCCTAGCCCTAACCCTAGCCCTAGCCCTAGCCCTAACCCTAACCCTAACCCTAACCCTAACCCTAACCCGAACCCGAACCCGAACCCGAACCCGAACCCGAACCCGAGCCCGAGCCCGAGCCCGAGCCCGAGCCCGAGCCCGAGCCCGAGCCCGAGCCCGAGCCCGAGCCCGAGCCCGAGCCCTAACCCTAGCCCCAGCACTAACCCTAATCCTAACCTTAATCCTAACCCCAAACCTAGCTCTAGCCCTAACCCTAACCCTAGCTCTATCCCTAACCCTAACCCTAAACCTAGCTCTATCCCTTCTCCTAACCCTAACCAAACCTTAGATCTATCCCTATCCCTAACCCTAACCCTAACCCTAACCCTAACCCTAGCCCTAGCCCTAACCCTAGCTCTAGCCCTTCCCCTAACCCAAACCCTAACCCTAACCCTAGCCCAAGCACTAACCCTAGCTCTATCCCTAACCCTAACCCTAGCTCTATCCCTTCCCCTAACCCTAACCCTAGCTCTAACCCTAGCCCTAGCCCTAACCCTAACCCTAACCCAAGCCCTAACCCTAGCCCTAGCCCTAGCCCTAACCCTAACCCTAACCCTAACCCTAGCCCTAGCACTAACCCTAACCCTAACTCTATCCCTAACCCTAGCTCTATCCCTTCCCCTAACCCTAACCCTAACCCTAACCCTAGCTCTAACCCTAACCCTAACCCTAGCTCTAGCTCCTACCCCTAACCCTAACCCTAACCCTAACCCTAGCTCTATCCCTAACCCTAACCCTAAACCTAGCTCTATCCCTTCCCCTAACCCTAACCCTAACCCTAGATCTATCCCTAACCCTAACCCTAAAACTAACCCTAGCTCTAACCCTAACCCTAACCCTAACCCTAACCCGAATCCGAACCCGAACCCGAACCCGAACCCGAACCCTAACGCTAGCCCTAGCCCTGGCCCTAACCCTAACCCTAGCCCCAACCCCAACCCTAGCCCCAACCCTAGCCATAGCCCTAACCCTAACCCTAACCCTAACCCTAACCCTAACCCTAGCCCTAGCCCTAGCCCTAGCCCTAGCCCTAGCCCTAGCCCTAGCCCTAACCCTAACCCTAACTCTAACCCTAACCCTAATCCTAACCCTAACCTTAATCCTAACCCCAACCCTAGCTCTAACCCTAACCCTAGTTTTTTATAAACAATAAACTTACAAATAATATAGCAAACCAATAATTTAATGTTAACAAAATCGTTTTGAAATGTTAACATAGAACAAACCCCCTACTCGCTCGCCCTCCAGTTCCGTAGATTGTAGTACGGAAGTTGAACATGTTAGTACAATGCCCACTCAGGCATTAAGAATGACCAGCGCAATCTCGCGGTAATCATTCGCTGTTTACTCTGTCCATGTTCATCCTCCTGCTAAATGGATAATTAAACCATGATATTTAATGAACTATTTATCAGTAATTTAGCAAATTAATATAAACGATTTGGAAAATCTATTTCATAAAGTTAATTGAAAAAACATTTTCACCCGCTCGCCCTCCAACTACTTAAACTGTAGCATGGAGGTTGAACGGGTGAGTATGATGCCCAGACAGGCATCTAGCGTGACCAGCGCAATCTCGCTGCTCATTCTCTTTACTCTCCCTATGTTCATCCTCCCGTTAAATGGTTAATCAAACCATAATATTTAACTGAGTTTTTAAAAAAAAATATATATATATGGTAGCATAGAGGTTGACTGGTGGAGTGCAGTGTCCAGTCGGGTGTCTTATCGTGCGTTCGTTGGGGAAACTATTTGGACATCTGGAACGTGGCCGACGCAATCTCGCGGCTCATGATTCCTATTGTGCCCACCATAATCACCCTCTCGTTAAAGTATAAAATAGTGTACATGGTAGCATGGATGTGGACTGGTCGAGTATGTTGTCCAGGGACAACAGAAAGTAGCAGCGCAATCTCGCTGTGAAAGACTCCTCTTTTGCTCACCAGAACATACTCCCGTTAAATTAGCAAACCTTCATCCCGGATTATAGCCACGATTGAGAGTTGTGCTCGACAGGCGTAGGCCCGTGCATGCCCTTGGTCTCCCCCGACCAACCACGCAGTCTATGTACTGTGATGGGGGGAGCCATTGTAATATTCCTAAAACCCTAACCCTAACCCTAACCCTAACCCTAACCCTAACCCTAACCCCCTGCACACAGAGGCTGACCCAGCGAGGGGAGCCGGTCCCTGCACACAGAGGCTGACCCAGCGAGGGGAGCCGGTCCCTGCACACAGAGGCTGACCCAGCGAGGGGAGCCCGTCCCTGCACACAGAGGCTGACCCAGCGAGGGGAGCCGGTCCCTGCACACAGAGGCTGACCCAGCGAGGGGAGCCCGTCCCTGCACACCAGGGCTGTACATCAGTACGCCAACGGCAGGATCGGATCTCCCTTCTCTGTCGTCGTCGTCTGATTGTCTCCTGATTGTCCTCTCACCCCACTTTGAGAAAGAGCGGCCATGGAACAGGAGCGAAGGAGTGAAAACGAGGGATGAGTTGGGTGAAAGTGAGAAAGGAGAAGGTGAAGGTGCTGAAGAAAGAAAGAGAGGGAGGACACATTGTTGGCTCGGAGTGCTTGGTGCCTTTGAGGATGAATGGAAATTCTCGTTCAGCTGAAGTGCAGAAGCGGATGAAAGGAGGAATGAAGGCGTTTAGTACTCGAGCTGTGAGGAAGATCACACCGCCACGGACGGCTTTTCATTTATACACATAAAATCCAGGTCTTTTCTTCAGAACATTCGTCTTCATTTTGCACAAAGACAGCCTGTTTTCATCCTGGTAAACAGGTTCAAAGGTTGGACTGAGCACATTAAGCAGCTTCTAATAGAAGCAGAACTACAGTCCATTAAGGGTTCTGGCAGCTTTGCCAAAACAGCAAGGTCCCTTAATTCACCAAGATTTACTCACCTCCAAGTTTCAGCCCAAAGTTTACTAGTCAAAATCATCAACCAGATTTGCCTACCTACACATTTAATGTCACTTCCCTGTTTATGTCTTTGAGTTCCCAGCAGCCTCTCCCTTTGACCCCACCTCTTCCCTGCCCTCATCCTCCAATGAGGGAACTTCCCAGTCAGGAAGGTGGAGTCACTGACTCTTTACAACAAACATGCAAAAACTCACATCTTCGGTGTACACTGCAACGTTTCAATTTAATAAAAAATAAAACATCGACCCTAACCCGCCCCGCCCTTTATTTCCGCGGTGTAGAAGCACACCATGGCGATGGCATGGTTGATTGTCACTCCATCTATCTCTCGCTACAGGACACAGTCATTTTTTTGGATGGCTTTCTGCCCCAAACCTCACTGTCTTTTTTATTTTATATTTTTTGCTCTTGTTTGTTATGGTCGTTGTGCTTTTTATCTACTCCATAAAGAGCAAAATCACACAGATCTGAGTGTGGTTGGGGGGGTGATAAAAGCAGTATGATGTCCTGGATTATTACTGAATATTCATGTTCAAATATAACCCCACTGTCTCTGCTGGGTTTACCCATCTGTCTACACATGCATCTGTCCCTTTATTGTGCTGTCATTGTTACCATAGAGACAGCAGATACTGAATTTGTTTTTGTTGTAAAGAGCCTTGCAGGCGTTACTCTTCAGTTCATCTCATTGTGGGGATTTTGGTAAATGGAGAAATTCGGCATGACCGCAGCCTGGATGGGTTCACATAGCCCCCCCCCCCCCCCCCCCCCCCCCACCCCACCACCCCCACTCCCGCGCCTGCAGGTGAATAAGCCGGATGTGGAGAACGGCGCTCGCAAATGGGCGAGATGTCCGAGTCTCACAAGGGAGTTCTAAAAGGCTTCACGGCTGACAATGTTAAATGACTTCAACAAATCAATAAAACCCAAAGGGAGAATTCCTGTGTTCTTGGCTCTTGGATCCTTCAAGCCACAAATAAAAATATCTGTGATTTTTCATCATGGCTGCAAGTCACATTCCATCTTGGAAGACAGGGATGATTCCATGAGTCCTACTGTGGACTGGAGAGAAATGCACCTCTGGTGCACCTCTAGTGCATTTCTAGTGCACCTCTAGTGCATCTCTAGTGCACCTCTGGCACATCTACTGTGCATTTCTAGCACATCTCTAATGCATCTCCAGTACATCACTAGTGCTGGCCAGACTGTGGCCCATCCACACACTGGGACAGAGCCTTAACAGATACCAGACCATGGGGCCCATCACACACTGGAACAGAGCGTTAACAGATACCAGACCATGGGGCCCATCATACACTGGAACAGAGCCTTAACAGATACCAGATCATGGGGCCCATCACACACTGGAACAGAGCCTTAACAGATATCAGACCATGGGGCCCATCACACACTTGAACAGAGCCTTAACAGATATCAGACCATGGGGCCCATCCACACACTGGAACAGAGCCTTAACAGATACCAGACCATGGGGCCCATCCACACACAGGAGCAGAGCCTTAACAGATACCAGACCATGGGGCCCATCACACACTGGAACAGAGCCTTAACAGATACCAGACCATGGGGCCCATCCACACACTGGAACAGAGCCGTAACAGATACCAGACCATGGGGCCCATCCACACACTGGAACAGAGCCTTAACAGATACCAGACCATGGGGCCCATCCACACACTGGAACAGAGCCTTAACAGATACCAGACCATGGGGCCCATCCACACACTGGAACAGAGCCTTAACAGATACCAGACCATGGGGCCCATCCACACACTGGAACACAGCCTTAACAGGATGAGCCACCGAGCAGTACCATAGTTGGTACTTTTAATTTAAAAAAATGTTCCAATCCTTGTTCATTTGCATTAATGCAAACTAATTGGCTATATTTCACATCAGCAAAAAATAAAAATGAATAATAATGATAATAACCCTTGAATACTAATTAGAATTCTGCTTGTCCATCATTATCACGGCTTAGTTATTAGCATTAGCATTTTTAATTGCCAAATTACCCTGATATCTGTGGCAGTCGTTACAGTAATCAGTAAACGCATTAGGTCATTATCCCACCGCCTTGTAGGTATTAAATAATCCTGAACTGTCTGTTCCCTCCAGTACCTCCTGTCCATCAGCCCTGCCTGATCCGGCTCCTGCACAGAACACCCACACATCACAAACATCTTACATTCCACATTCCAGATGCTTAGTATTAAACAAACACTCAAAATCTTTCTATGAGCATTCATCTGTGTGTAAGAATATAGCGTAATTCAATAAACAGCCACAAACCTTTGCGAGGAACATGAGGAGAAAACCCTCGCGCAGAAAGATTTAATCATGTCTGTGTTTTGTATCATCTAAATGCTTTTCAAAAAGCGTTATGAGTTAAAAGTTAAATTTAACATAAAGGAAAGGGATGAATCTCTGTTGACATGATAGGCAAATAAAATGAATGATTTTAATTATTTTAATGAATGTGTATTTAATACATTCTATATTTACATTCTCACTAATATTGACTGATTGAGCTGAATGTCAGGCTGATTAATATTTTTAAATTCCACGAGGCTGTGAAAGGGATAAGCTGAATGAGACTGGCTAATCGATTCAATTTCTTACTCAAATTTATAGTTCATACTTTAAAAAGTCTTCTCATTGCCATTTGTCAGGACAAAGGACTGACAGTTAAATGCATCTTTTCTTGGGAGACTTAAGTATCTGGACCTCTGAAGACACATCTTTTGTAAAAATCAATTATTTGGAGAGATTTACTAAGCTCTTCCCAGATACGCTAGACCATGTCCGTATCAATCTGGCATTGATTAGACGTGTCTGACATCCGTCAGTCGGAGACACGTCTCTGCCCTGTAGAGTCGAGTGATTGACAGATCTTGGCACTTGGTCCAGGTAGTGGCTACCAACTATTCCCCCCCCCCCCCTTCCCCCCCTCCCCTGAGTGACAGCTACTCTCACAATTAGATAACACTATGCCGAAAGCAAGCAGCATAGTGCAGAATTACATTACATTATATAGGAATAATCAAAGGGTACATTGTTCGAAATCATCCCCTCCTCTCCCCCCCCCAAGTCTCCCGTCGTCATGGAACCCAGCAGCACTCCCCATAACCTGGAGATGAGAAGGGAGAATGCCAGCAGCACCCTTTCTCCAGTCTGTGTGTTTCCTTCTATTGATATCCCCTCTTTATTGACTGGCTTGCTCCGGCCCGGCTGTCCACCCCCCCAGGCCCAGCCCCAGGGCTCACAGAAGCGACCCCAGATGTGCAGCCTGAGGCTGGGCAGGAGAGGGGTGGAGAGGGGCTCCAGCCTGCCAGACCCCCCCAGGGAGAGAGCGAGAGAGCGAAAGAGCGAGAGACGAGAGGTGACACATTTAGAGCAGCTCTCATTAGTTTCACTCGTTTAATTTCATCACTCTCTCTTTCTCGCCTCCTGTCACCCCTTTTTCCTCTCCATCAGTCTCTCTCTCCCTCGCTCCTTTTTTCTTACCCTTTATCTTTGTCTGTCTCTCTCTTCTACTCTTCCCATTAGATAACATGTCATTCAGTCTACTAGCAAACAAAATGGCAGATAGACAAAGACAGATATATAGATAGGTAGACAGACAAAGAGACAGATTCAGACAGACAGATGTGCAGTTTGAATCCAGCTCCCAGAATGCTCTGCACAGCTGAGCAGCATGGGACAGTGTGGGGGGAGGGAGGTGGAGCTGGGAGGGGGAAGGGCGTGGCACCATTAGTTTGGGTGGAGTTCAGCCTGGCCTGACAGCCACCATCTGAGAGGTGAGATTGAGGGTCCTCTCCTGGAACACATTTACACCAATTTTTATAATGGTGCCCCACAGATGTGCAGATTCCCCTCTCAGACTGGCACTACCCCACGGATGTGCAGATTCCCCCCTCAGACTGGCACTACCCCACAAACAGACTGCATACACGATGTCAGATTCCCCCTCAAGACTGGCACTACCCACGATGTGCAGATTCCCCCTCAGACTGGCACTACCCCACGGATGCAGATTCCCCCTCAGACTGGCACTACCCCACGGATGTGCAGATTCCCGCTCAGATGGCACTACCCCACGGATGTGCAGATTCCCTCTCAGACTGGCACTACCCCACGGATGTGCAGATTCCCTCCTCAGACTGGCACTACCCACGATGTGCAGATTCCCCTCTCAGACTGGCACTACCCCACGATGTGGCAGATTACCCCATCGTCTCAGACTGGCACTACCCCACGCATGTGCAGATTCCCCTCTCAGACTGGCACTACCCCACGCATGTGCAGATTCCCCCCTCAGACTGGCACTACCCCACGCATGTGCAGATTCCCCCCTCAGACTGGCACTACCCCACGGATGTGCAGATTCCCCCTCAGACTGCACTACCCACGGATGTGCAGATTCCCCCCTCAGACTGGCACTACCACATGTGCAGATTCCCCTCGATGGCACTAACCCACGGATTGGCAGATTCCCCTCTCAGACTGGCACTACCCACGGTGTGCAGATTTAAGCACTCACATTCATTCAGACTGGCACTACCCCACGGATGTGCAGATTCCCCCTCAACTGGCACTACCCACGGATGTGCAGATTCCCCTCTCAGACTGGCACTACCCCACGGATGTGCAGATTCCCCCCTCAGACTGGCACTACCCCACGGATGTGCAGATTCCCCTCTCAGACTGGCACTACCCCACGGATGTGCAGATTCCCCCCTCAGACTGGCACTACCCCACGGATGTGCAGATTCCCCCCTCAGACTTTGCTCACTGCCCTTAGGACTCCTGCAAACTCCCATGGGCAACAATACAAGCGCAGATAAACAGTGTGCTTATACCTGAATAATAGTGTTTGAAAGAAAGAGAAAATTAGAGAGGAAATATGTGTCTGTGTGTATGTGTGTGTACATTTAAGCATGTCTACATTCATGTACACACACACAATATGTATGCAAATGTAGCCCCTCAATACCTTGAGCCAAAGTCTTGTGTATTCATCGAGGGATAGTTGTAAACAACAGCCATAAATATGAAAAATGTCTCCTTTAAATATTAATCAGCAGCGTATCAGTGGCTGGGAGCAGACGTGTGATTGCAGTGCCTGAATTAAGCACATCAGCCGCATATCAATCACTCAGCTGTCAGCTTAATCATGTTCTTAATCAATGACACAGCCCTGATTCATACTCCACAGTGCACAGAAAACTGCGCCTTTCTGGGTTAGATTTATACCTCTGCTTAGTTCCGGATATAATTTCTGTTCTGGAAAGCACTTACTGCACCCAGATTAGGCAAAGTCTCAAACTATTTAAAACCATTTTTTGGAACATAATCAGTCAAGAATGAAAGCTGAATTTAGGGCTAAACTGCATCCGAGT
Source organism: Anguilla rostrata (assembly GCF_018555375.3). Classification (NCBI taxonomy): domain Eukaryota; kingdom Metazoa; phylum Chordata; class Actinopteri; order Anguilliformes; family Anguillidae; genus Anguilla; species Anguilla rostrata. Next base: position 773,980 of record NC_057935.1, read on the forward strand.
TCCTCCCATTAATGTTCAGACTAAACAAAGCCGAGCTTCAATAATGTCAAATTAGCTAAATTCATTAGATTCAACACCACATCTGTGTTCATGCAAATGTGAGGTCACGGTACTTATTTCCTGGTTGTGGAGTACATTGTTAATGCATGGTAATCACAGAAATAAGTATGTTTTCTTAGTAACTGACGATGGCCAGAGGGGACTTCGCAGACAGAATTAAATGTGTGCTCTCTCTGGGCTCCCGTGGGATTATCCATGCACAGGAAATGTGGCGACTGCGTTCTGTTTCTCCCCAGATGTCCCACAATGCACCAGGGCCTCTTGTTGATCTACGCACACAGCTGGGGTCCATGGTACACTAGGGACACAGCTAAACAGGGAATAATATTAGCATTTGTGTGTGTGCGTGTGGGTTTTGGTGTGTGCGTGTGTATCGGTGTGTATGGCTCTGTGTGTGTGTGTGTGTGTGTGTCTATGTATTTAAAACCTTGTGAGCATATGTTAGTGTGAAAGAACATAAAACCACAATTCAGGATGAACATCTTGGATTTATCAATCAATTTGACTCCATCAAACCAGCTCTTGAAACTGAACAGATCAGATGACTCACTGATTTGTAAGGCCTTTACTCCAGTGTAAAACCTAATTGCAGTTTTACAAAATTATCTGAATATGCTCAAATAAAAAACTGAGTTAGAAAAGAGCAGAAAAGGAGTTTAACTTAAATGTTGAAGAACAGTGAAAACTCTAATAGATAATTCCTTACTGAAATGATTCAAGTCAATTGATTCCATCAGTTCATTTGAGTAGTCAACTCTTCTTTTTAACTGAGGTGCCAAACTTTCCCAAGAACCTCCAGGCTGATTCCCATCTCCTTTCTCATCCCTCTGTCAGAATCCAAACCGTTATTCTCCCTCTTCCTTCATCCAGGGGTCTCTGTGCTACAGCGAGCACTCCAGGTCATTTATTCCAGATGATAAACTTCAGTTTATAAATCATTTATAAATCATGAACAGTGTTGAATATATGATGAAGGAAGCCCTGGAGGGCTGTGGCTTAATGCCGTGCACTTAGGGCCTCCCGTCTGAACCACAGCCTGTACGTGTTTAATCTTTCCCCATTAAGGCCAGGGAGTCCAGGTGTGAATATGTAAATACCTGCCCAGGCGCTCTCACACGGGCGCTCTCACACGGGCGCTCACACACGGGCGCTCTCACACGGGCGCTCACACACGGGCGCTCTCACACGGGCGCTCTCACACGGGCGCTCTCACACGGGCGCTCACACACGGGCGCTCACACACGGGCGCTCTCACACGGGCGCTCACACACGGGCGCTCCACACGGGCGCTCTCACACGGGCGCTCACACACGGGCACTCACACACGGGCGCTCTCACACGGGCGCTCTCGCACGGGCGCTCTCGCACGGCAAACAAACGTTGGGGAAACCGCCTGCCTATGAAAACCATATTATATTATGAAAAATATTTCAGTTTTGCATCTTTAACATGCCAACATGCAGAATAAATCATCTTAATGCAGGCCATCAGCGTTCGTATTAGCCAAACAGATTCTCTCACGAAAGCGCAAATCTGCAGAGGAGGAAAAGGCGCCATTAGCATGCAGAATGGCAAACAAGACCAGGACAGTTTGCTTTTAGGCAGACAAATAAAAATCCAATATTAAGATGCATAAATTTGCATTATTTGCTTGTCTATTGGAAAATAAATTGAAGTCATTTTTATAAAGATGTTTAGCTAGATACAATGTCATAATTCCAGCAGGTGCTTTAATCTTTATGTTATATACAAATATACAAATATACAAATTTACTTTTTTGTCATGACAAATGATAAGCACGATGTAATGTGAAAATCTCTTTTATTCCGCATTCAAACAGCCCTTTGTGGCCTTCCTGTACATGGTCATTTTTTTCTCGCGTTATCTCTCCTTTTAATCGTTTGGGTTGTTTCTGTGGTTCCTCTTCTCCAGTGACGCGCTGAATTAATCTGTGTTGATGGGGAGCTGTGCGTACATTTATTTCCCATGATTCAGCGGGGTATCGGTGCTGATCTGGGAAGCCCGCTGTCAGCCGTGGCGTCTGTTGGATGGCGACTCTGTGCGTCACCCTCGTCTCCCAGACGTCCATTAGTCAGCGCTGACAGGGCCTGGCAGGCCCATCTCTCCCGCCTTTATCCCCGTGTGAGTAATGTGTGTGCGGCGCGCTCACAGTGAGTCAGAGCACACGCCCCCTCGAACCCCCCCATCAAACCGCCCCATCAAACCCGCCCCTCCAACCCGCCCCCTCCAACCCACCCCCTCGAACCCGCCCCCTCAACCCGCCCCCATCGAACCCACCCCCATCAACCCCGCCCCCATCAAACCCGCCCCCATCAACCCCGCCCCCATCAAACCCCCCCCATAGAATCCACCCCCATCCAACCTGCCCCTGTCTAACCAGCCCCTTTCGAACCTGCGCCCGTTCAACCCGATCCCATCCAATCCACGCCCATCGAACCCGCCCCATCCATGGACCCCCATCAAACCCTTGCCCATCAAACCCGTGATGTGTGCGTGTGTTGGCTGATTTTACCCCAGGCTATTCTCCCATATAAATGTCTGTAGAATGTCTGCAGATCTCCGCTGGAATCTGCTTCCCGCCTTTTCTGAGCTAAAGCAGCAAACGGGCGAAGGGCTGTGAGTCACATGAGCAGCAGGGTCTGCCATTTCACACGGCTATTAATAAACATCAAGCATTTTCGCCCAACGTGTTTCTCCCCCCCCCCAAGATTTGAGTGTGTGATCCAGGAAAAGAGGCGTTGGGGGGGGGGGGGGGGGGGGGGGCAGGGGTGGGGGTGTGCAGGAGCCGCTACGCTTCGTGGGCTTCGCGGGTTTCGTGGGTTTCGTGGGTTTTGCAGGTTTCGTGTGCGGCACGCGGCCTTATCTCCGCACCGCAGCAGCTCTGAGACACGCAGGGAATGCTGGGAGATCAGAAGGAGGGAGGTGACCGAGGAGCAGAGAGGCCTGGGTGAGAACGCACACCTGAGGCTGCAGAGAGCAGCGTCTGAAAATCAGCCTCAGCATCAATTAACAACATTACAATACACACACATAAACACACAGACACTCACACACACACGCATGCACAAACAAACACACACACTCACACACACACGCATGCACAAACAAACACAAACAAACACACACACACACTCACACACACACGCATGCACAAACAAACACAAACAAACACACACACACACACACGCATGCACAAACACACAGACACACAGACACACACACACACACACAGTGAGCCCTGTCTGGGCTGGAACACGTCGGGCTGTCAGTCTTAGGCTTTGAGTTTCATGGCGAAATATTGGGCTGGAATCCGGCTTTGATCCCCTGAGACCGTCAGCAGAATATGGACCAGCTCAACAATCCCAGCTAATCCAGCCGAGACAGACACACAGACACACGGATGCACAGACACACAGACACACGGACACAGACACACAGACTCACAGACACACAGACACAGACACACGGATACACAGACACACAGACACACGGATACACACAGACTCACAGACACACGGATACACAGACACGCAGCCCGGACACAGACACAGACACACAGACACAGACACACAGACTCACACACACACGGATGCACAGACACACAGACACACAGACACACGGATACACAACCACACGGACAGACAGACACACGGATACACAGACACACAGACATACGGATACACAAACACACAGACACAGAGACACACAGACTCACAGACACACAGACACACAATTTATTTTCTAAGTGGAATAAAAACCTGAATCTGGAATTATGAGAGGGATCTTTGTCATTTGGCGAGCTACACGTTGCAGAATCATCACTTGGGCAAAAATAAATAAATAAATAAATAAATAAATAAATAAATAAATAAATAAATAAATTCCTTATGTACGCTCCAGTCAGTGAGATGACGTTTGAAATGGCCGCAGGTGTTGCAGACAAAACAATCTGCAACAGGTTTTCATTTAGAAGAAGCTTCTGAAATGGCTGTAGGGGTTCGGCTGAATGATTCAAACTTGCAAACAGGCTGTTTCCCTGAAGGCACCGTGAAGAAATATCACCAAAACGCCATGTCTCCATTTCGCGCTTTTCATTTGAAAAGCAGCTCATTCAGATCAGAAGACAGACTTGTATAACTAAACTCTCATAATGTTTTGTATAGTTTTTCTTTCTTCCAAAAGGAAAGTGCCATCTGTCAGTGTTTGTTTTGTGTTGAGGGAAACGCAGTGTTGTCTGAAACATGTTACTGTGTAATTAGGTTGTGAAGCAGAGAAATTATGCATTTTGATTTGATGCAAAAACAATGTTCCCAGTGTTCTGTTTTGACGAGAAAATGAACTTCATACCTGCCTCTCCCGTTTATGTTTATGTGTAATTAAACATAATCGCTTCTGTGTAAATGGGAGTCAGCCGAGTTTCCCCTAAGGTAGGCAATTTAAACACACCTCTGTCTTTTAAACAGAACAGCACAGCACCACAGAAACTTCAGCCAATCAGAGACCAGTATGTTCCCAGCAGAGGTTCATGATCATGTTGCAGTCAGGATTCGCTGTGTATTTTGAAATCGACATTCTTTGAAGCCTGATGATGTAGCCCAGTGCTACATGGCAGCGGGACTTCTGTTGAAGACCCTGTGAAATGTAGACACACGTGGGAGTAGCAGTTCAGATTTCATTACTCCGTTTCAGCACTCATAACTTTATATATCAAGGACCACAGTGGAAATATGTCCATGGCTTCATTGTGCCGTCCTTGACATTTAATCTAAGATGTAATCTGGTCATTGTATTACTTTTACTGTCAAATAAAGTAAACTGAACTAAAGTAAAGTAAAAAATAAAAATAAAAAACTCAACGTGATGAAAAGCACCACAACCTCCCTGGAGTGGTGTTGGGATGTGAAAGTAAATGTCTTTACTCAATGTCTCTGTGGAGACTGATCAAAACTCCCCACCTCCCCGCCTCCCCCCTTTCCCCGGCACAGGAGAGACTGGGGATTCCCCTCTCCCTAAACGGAACCCTGGAGAGACTCGGAATTCCCCCCTCCCTGAACGGAATGCCAGGGAGACTCGGAATTCCCCCCTCCCTGAACGGAATGCCGGGGAGCCTCGGAATTCCCCTCTCCCTGAACGGAATGCCAGGGAGACTCGGAATTCCCCTCTCCCTGAACGGAATGCCAGGGAGACTCGGAATTCCCCTCTCCCTGAACGGAATGCCGGGGAGACTCGGAATTCCCCTCTCCCTGAACGGAATGCCAGGGAGACTTGGAATTCCCCTCTCCCTGAACGGAATGCCAGGGAGACTTGGAATTCCCCTCTCCCTGAACAGGGCCCTGGAAAGGCTCCAGACTCAGCGATCCTCACCTTGCTGAACAGCGAATCTTTGAAACGGATCGATGAGACACTGATGACAAAGGGCTGGTCAGATATTTACAGGAAACAGAGAGGACCCTCACCACTGACCTGTGTGCTTTATCCTCAGACTCACTCCCCTCACCCTTACCCACACTCCCCTCACCCTTACCCACACTCCAGCCCCATTAAGCCCATGCAGTGGAGTCTCTTCAAAAAGAAACTCCCCAGGACTGCAGTAAATTGGCAAGTAGAACATGGGCATCCTCTCCCAGGTACCTTAGCTACAGTTCCCCTCTCCAGTCTGAGCGCGGAACAAAATGCTCCCTGTCACTGAGAGCGCTTTCCTAACAGCGGTGTCTGCTCCACGGCCACAAGGCAAAGCCTCCATGTCCCTGTCAGACAGCCCAGAGCGGAGCGGAGAGGAGAACAGGCTGTTAGAAAGCACGTTAATGTAAAACATTCACAGCATTTCAGCCTTTATCACCGTGGGCTGGTCCTATGCCTGCCTGCGCTGTGGAGCCCGTGCCTGCCACGCCACTTTCTTTCATATTGTTTGTGTGCATCTCTAAATATTTCATACACGGCTCCTGACGGGGAAGATGAACGATTTGGCAGCGCGCCACAGCACCGCTCACACTTCCCTCGCTGCCCCGGGGGACACGCCAGATTCCGCTCCGCCGAGCGACTCCGCGCTCCTTTTCATTAAAACCGCGGGACACGCCCCGTCTGCAGTACTGCCCCGGGGGACACGCCCCGCCTGCGGCGCCGCCCCGGGGAGGAGCACGACCCCGCGCCACGACCGCACCGCGTTCCCGCTAAACCCCAAACTCTGCCACGGTGTGTGTGTGTGTGTGTGAATGTGTGTGTGTGTGTGTGCGTGTGTGTGTGTGTGTGTGCATGAGCGTGAGTGTGTGTGTGTGTGTGTGTGTGTGTGTGTGTGTGTGTGTGTGCGTGAGTGTGCGTGTGTGTGTGTGTGTGTGTGTGTGTGTGTGTGAGTGTGTGTATGTGTGTGTGTGGTGTGTGTGTGTGTGTTTGTGTTTGTGTGGTGTGTGTGTGTGGGTGTGTGTGTGCGTGAGTGTGTGTGTGTGTGTGTGTGTGTGTGTGTGTGTGCGTGTATTTGTGTGTGTGTGCGTGAGAGTGTGCGTGCATGTATTTGTGTGTGTGTTCATGTAGTACAGTACCATACGTGCCCATTTCATGGCTCACTGCTCAAGGCCACTCCCCTTCTCTCTGGGGTTGGCTGGGGTGCTGCATGTCATACGGCACGCTGTGTAACTCACTCTACACGACCGCGTTTAAGAGCGTACAGTAATAATAAATAAATAAATAAATAAATAAACCAGCAGCCGGGACACGGGAGAGCGGTAATCTGGGTTTTGACGCGCGGCCTGAGTGGAGCTATAAATCACCTGTGACAGGTGTGACTGACTGCTGCTGAATTCGCTGGATGTACAAACGCTTTTTAATGCACCGGTGCTTGGGGGCTGGGACCCCCCCGCTGTGCTGCTGTTACCCCCCCCACCCCCAGTCTGTGAGCAGCTGGCAGTCTGCACACAGAGACCCAGAGGACAAGTTCCAAACCACAGATTCTTTAGCAGGAGGGGGGGCAAGCAGTAACAGTGGTAGGGGGCCAGCCGCGATCTTAAATTTCCCGAGTCGCTTTTAAATCTCCCAGAGCAACCCGAGGTGTGACTCTCCTAAAAGCAGCCATTCCGTTATTCATCCCAGGAGTGAAACGGGAAAAGCAGGAGTGGGAAAGCTGTGGGACAGGGCAGCGAGCGGAGCAGTGAGCAGAGCAGCGAGCAGAGCAGCGAGCGGAGCAGCGAGCAGAGCAGCGGGATTTGATTCTGTGACAAGGCGTGAGACGGGCCGGCGGGAAGGGGAGCATCCCGCTGTAACGAGAGAGAGGGTGATAAATCACTCGGGGCAGCACAGCGCCCCAAAACTAAAGCCAGCCAGAGACACCCCCCCCAGCAAGCCGCAGGGAATGTGACACTGGACTGCAGGCGCACAGCTGCCGTCTGTCCTGCGCAGCCGGAACAAGCAGCCGCAGGTCTGTCCGCGGAACGGGCGCTCTGTCTCCCCCCTGCTCGGCCCTCCCCCCGCTCGGCCCTCCCCTCGCTCTCAGCCATTGCTGATGCTTTCCTGCTGAGCGCACACAGGCCATAAATCATCAGTTTGAAAATAATTACAATATAATACCGTAATCAGCTAAACATCTGTGGCAAGCCGGAATCCAGCTTTTTTGAAAAGATTTTCCGGCAGCGTTTCCCGGTCGTGTTGGTGCAGTTTCAGATAAAAATGCAGCGCGGAAATCCGCATCGAATCAGCAGCCTCTATTAGCGCTGGGGGTCGCGAGCGAATCCCCACAGGGGGTGCCCCGCTGCCAGGCTTTCCACATGACCCAGAGCAGGCAGAACTAATGGAGCACCCAGAGCAGGCAGAACTAATGGAGCAGAGTCAGCAGCCCATGACTGACGGAGAGGGACCCAGCGCAACAGATCCCTAAACCACATCCCCTCACTTTCAGCGGTCATCAAATTCATGACGATGTACTTCATTCATAATGAAAATCATTTCAGTGATTTCTCACAGGAGGAGGAGATTTCCCATAGGTGATTTCTCATCAGACGTGATAATAAAAGAGTAGCAGCAGCAGCTTTGCAGAGTAGCAGAAAAAGAGCAATACACCAGGCCTGAGCCCCCAAATAGTAAGCACATGAGGTAAAAACATTGGGGAGAAAACCCTCAAACGGTGGCAAGAAAAAACTCCCCAATGGGAAGAAATCTCAGGAGGAACTTGGCTATAGAGGGGGTGTCCAACCTCCACTGGCTGGCCTGGAGAAATGTAATAAGGGATCTATCACAGAAAATAAGTGGGTTGAGCAGATTACACTTGAGGTGATAAACTATCTGGAATAGTAGAAGTCCAAATGGTATAGTTCGATATAGTGCAGTTTAGAGAGGCTGGATGATACATCTGGAGCTCCAGGCTGCATTGAGGCATGGGCAGGGGAGGAACAGGGCTGGAGAGGGTACATGTCTGTTCTGTCCTGCACTGGCGCCTTCATGTCTGACTGGGCGCACGGTTAGCGACGCTGAGCTGATTTAGCGAGCGCTCACTAAAGCACGTTTCTCTTGCCTCTGGCGTGTTTGCTGCTGATGGCGCTGAGCGTTTTGATGGATGATCCTCTCGCGCATGCAAAGCCCGTCTCTGGGCTGCGGTCTGCGTGTGTATCCTCCGCGGCGGGGCGGAGCGGTGCGCTTATCGCCGAGCATCGTTCCACAGCAAGCGTCCGCCGCGCCGCCGCTGCTGCTATCGGTTTCCATCCCCGCGCGTTTCAGATAAAACAGCGCCAAACTCTCCTCACGACCGCGTGCCTCTCGATCCCCGCAAACCCATTCTGGGGAACACTGATCGTGATAAGTCATCCAATTTTACAAGCGAACCCTTGAGTGGAGCCCGGGGAATCGCTTGTACCCCTCTCTCACGGGCCGGTACTCAGCGCGGGACTGCCAGGCCCGTAAACTGCACCCTGCTGAAGGTGCGGCCACAGACACTAAACAGCGCTATAAAGACAAGCTGACGGTTTAATGTAAAGACTCTGAATCTAAACAGGCTAAATGTCAGACAGGTCTGTTTTTACTGCCACTGTAATTCAATTATGAAGGTGAGCTGTGCTGGGAGTGTGTGTGTGTGTGTGTGTGTGTGCGCGCGCATATGTGTGTGCGTGTCTGTGCGTATGTGTGTGTGTGTGTGTGTGTGTGTGTGCGTGTGTGTGTGTGTGTGTGTGTGTGTGTGTGCGTGTCTGTGCGTATGTGTGTGTGTGTGCACGCGTGCGTGTGTGTGTGCACGTGTGTGTGTAAAGCTGCACATTTAAATTATGTTAATTACATTACATTTTTACAAAATTATATCAGGTAAAAAAGCTGTCTTGTCAGGTAAGGGTGGATAAACTTTTGTAATACTGAATCTCCCTCGGTTTTCAAATTCAAATTACTTTATTGGTATGACAAGTGAATCTTATATATCTTATATAGATACATTTACAGAAATAAATGACAATAAAAACAATAACACTGAATAACATTACTGAAGGGACTGATTCAATAAAGCAGCACTAAACCAAGAATACAGCGGAGAATAAAACAATGAAAAAAGGTGAATTAGTCTCTCTCGCTTTTTCTCCCTCTCTCTTTCTCCCCCACAACCTCCCTCTTTTTCCCTTTCCTTCCCTCTTTTTCTCTCTTTTCCTTTCCCTCCTTCTTTTTCCTCTCTCTCTCTCTTTCCCTCTCTCTGTCTCTCTGGTGGGCTCATCATTTCTGGAGAAGCAGCTGTGGAGGACGGAACTGTATCGGTCAGCGCATCGCTTGCCCGAACACTGGTTGCCGTAGGGATGCTTAATGGAGTTTTAGTCCAGGTGATCTTTCCCTAAATCCCCCCCCCCCCCCTTTGAGAACACTCTGGACAAAAAGCCCTTCTGAACCGGAGACACAGCAAAGCACTCTGCTAATGCTCTGACCTGCAGGGCGATTCGAGAAAGAAAACAAAGCTTCCACCGTACAGTAAGCTAAGAAGGGAATCTGCTGTCGAGACAGAATGCGCATTTAGAGAGCTGTGTTCTGTCCCGCTGTCTAGGGAGTCACTGTAAAAAAAAAAAAAAGTTCTTTTGTCAGTTTTTTTTTTTTTGCAGTCGAAACATTCACTGTGAGTGGTTTCACAGTACAGCCAATAGTACTGTATCGCATGCCATGTCTATGAAATGGTTGCCCATAATGCATTGCCATTCACGGTAATATACAGCAAAATATTTTCACAGCATCAAACTGCCCAAAATACTGTAAAATACTGTGCCATGTATAAAAATTTCTAACAGTGCAGCCAGTGGTGTCTTTAAGGTCAACGGAATCATGAACTCCAGTGGGTACCAAATTTTGGCCGAAAACCTGGTACTTCCAGAGACAGCCGCAAGGAATGCCTCCTAAGACTGACAGACACCTTCAGCCAGACGTCTGCAAGGCTGACAGACACCTTCAGCCAGACGTCTGCAAGGCTGTGAGACTCGGTGTCTATAGCTGGGATCTCAGAGGGGTGAAGACCAAACCCCTGTTTTCCATTAGGGAAAAATCCAATGCAAATCCCTGATTTAATATTAGCATTACAAGTGGGAAGAAACGTTTGTTGACATGTTGTGTCTCTGAAGGCCATGAGCATCAGAAGAGCAAAAAGCAATAATTAATAACTTTAATCTGAGAGAGAGGATGGAGGAATATGAAGGACAGAAAACCACTAGAAGCTGAGCTGAGCTGAGAGTGAAGTTCAGCGTCTCTAAAACTGTACAGGGCAAATGAGAGATGTATTGATTTTTGTAAATGTTTATGCAGAAATAATTAAAATATTGATCATTATTATCATTTAGCCAGTGCTGGACGAGATGAACAGCATTACCCACATCAGCAGGTAAATATGACAACTGTCTGATTAATGAAATTGTTGACCCATCCCTACTCTGACAAATTACAACATCAGCCAAGATTATTTAGTCCCTTAATGAATATCAAGATGGTGATGTCACTTGCCCTC